>NW_020171338.1:0-120327 GCF_001481775.2 Trichoderma gamsii
CTATTCTTCTCTTTTTTCCTTCTCTCCCACTCCTTTTCCTGTTTGTTTCTGTTGCGCCTTTTGTTCTTTTGTCTAGCCCAACCCGGAATCGTTGTGTGTCGCTGGCTATACCCAGAGCAATATCGAGGTATCCCTCGCCCTTGCCGGAAGCCATGCACGCTTATACTTTACTCTACCAAATTACTCATTGCCTTCAGCTTTATTGTTTTATTCAAAACTTTTTTTCTGTATTCTTTTTACTAATCTTAGACCATAGTTAATCTGACAATATTCACATTGGTTGATTTGTCGCGTCTACCTACCTGTAATTACTAACAGCCATTTATTTCCTGGATTTCTTTTTCCGTGCCATCTGCTTGGACAGTTCTTTGGACCTCCCATACTTCCACAAAGGCCTTCACAAGCTCCTATAGGACTCGCCATACTCGCCATGTCGTCTCGTAACGCTCCAAGCGGGTGCGTTGCGCCCTCCCCAGCCACTGCTGCTCCGCCTTCGCCCACGAATCTGCGACTAACTGTTGGGCAATCGGGCAGTGAGTCGGCCAATGAACCAGGCGGTGACCTAGAGGAACGAATTCTCCAGGACGGATATTGGGAATACGGTCGATTCTATGGCAGCTGGAAGAAAGGGAAATACAATTTTCCAATTGATAAGGTTTGTCTTGCTTAGCTATAGTGTATGCGACGTGCGTACTGACATCATTGCTTAGGAGGAGACAAGTAGGCTGGATATTCTTCACAAATACTTCATCGTAGAATTAGAAGATCGCGTTACTTCTGTTCCCCTAGATAAAGAAGGATCACCCAAAATCATGGATCTTGGTACGGGCACAGGTATTTGGGCCTTCCATGTTGTGGAAGGGTAAGTTTCATCATGTCATCTGGCCCAATTCCGTTGCGTTTCACCGCGCTAATAAACTGCCAGTTACATTCCCAATGCCCAGATCATGGCCGTTGATCTCAATCAAATTCAGCCAGCTCTGTAAGTAGACAACCAGAGGCTTGATTGTGTCCACTCTCTAATGAGTCATCACAGCATTCCTCGAGGTGTAACCACAAAGCAATTTGACCTTGAGGAGCCTTCATGGGAACCGCTCCTCCGCGACTGCGACTTGATCCATATTCGGCTTCTCTACGGCAGTATCAGAGATGATCTGTGGGCCGATACTTACCGCAAAATCTTCGAGTTCGTCTATGATACACCTCACAAGCTCCTTCTCGACTGACATGTTTAGGCACTCGGCCCCTGGAGGCTACATCGAGCATCTGGAAATAGACTGGACACCGCAATGGGATGGCGAGGATCGTCCTACACATTCGGCTATTCGTGAATGGTCCCAGCAATTTCACCGCGCTATGCATCGATACCGCCGCAGCGTCAAAGTATCAACCGAAGACACCAAGCGCATGATGGAAGCAGCTGGCTTCACCGAGTTTAAAGAGACTACGATCCGGTGCTATTTGAACCCGTGGTCTACTGATCGCCACCAGCGAGAGGCCGCTCGCTGGTTCAATCTAGCCTTGGGCCTGGGCCTTGAGGCAATGAGCCTGATGCCCATGATTGACATGCTGCATATGAAGCAAGAGGATGTTGTAGACCTCTGTAAACGAGTCAAGGCCGAAACTTGCGTTTTGCGCTACCATACTTACTTTACTCTGTAAGACCCAACCCGCATTACTTTGAAATCTTTTGGATCAGAATTGACCTGTATACAGACACACCTGGACGGCCAAGAAACCCGCTAGCCCGCCCCAATAAGACGATTGGGTGTCTAGTGTCTTCGTTACTATTCATGACTTTTAGGCGTTTGCGTTCATAATTCATAGGATGCTAGCTGTGACATTGACCAAGATCACTGATTATACGAGGGTAAATCAAAATTACGAATCCTGGACCGTCTTAATGGCGCTCGACATCAAAAACTCGGCCTCTTAAGGCGATCGCGATTTGACGCTCACCTATTTGGCTGAGCTGATGGCCTGAGTAGGGTTAATAACTGACACTATAAACGGATTTGCATGAAGCAAGGAAAATCCAAGGACCAGATCCCACGGCGGCTTCATCTTCCAGTGTCAGTAGATGAGTCTATTTGCCGGGCATCACGGCTTTGAGAGCATGATCCATGTTTATGATAGAGTGTTGTGTGCAATTTAGCGTTTGGGGGTAACAATATAGAATTGAGAAAGAATCTTCTTTCCGCTTACAATATCCTTTCCCTCTTTGCTTTTCTTCGTTGAGCTGAGGTTTTGTTTAAAGCAAGCGTGTTTGGCTTGTAGGGCTACTTGTGGTCTGTACGATTTATCAGAACTATATCGCCAAAAGCTGCCCAAGGTAACATGTTTGGTATAACTACCCAATTGCAAACCATCCAACACCATATCTCGGCACTGTATTTTGCGGCTGTACTGTGATGTTGGTCGACCCTAGTTGATCCTGGTTCGATACGCACACCATGTAACCTGGCCAGATCCGCCCAGCCCAGGGTGTGTAAGTAAACCGGGAGGAAGAGAGAAGCATTCATGAGGGAGGGGGGGAAAAAAAAAGCTTGGCATAACAGGAGCTTCTAACATTAAGAGGGGAAAATGAAATGAAATGGAGGCTCTCCTCTCCGTATACGCAGCCTTGTGTAGGTCTTGGCGATTTGTAATACATAGGACCTAGGTACTGTGATGGAAGGGGAAAACGGCTGTTGGATGCGATGGAGTGGTATTATGTCTCGAATTACGACTGGAAAAACACCAAAAAAATTTGCTTTGCCCCTGAGGATTTCTCGACGTCAGGCGTACAAAAGCTGAATGTGCTACCTGTATATATATGCAAGGGGAAATTTCGTTGACTGACAGGGTGGTTTTAACAAAAGAGGGCGTTTTGCTCACGTATATTCTTGGCACTCGGTACCTACTAACTTCCAGGACGCGAAGGTCAACTGCAGCAGTACTACCCTCTTGATGGGGTCCAAAGGATCACCAAGGCGAGCGAGAAGGGGCCAGTCGGCTCTGGGCCTTTAAGCCACGACGTTGTACGAATGTTACATGTCAGGTGTGGCGGCCAAAAATAGTCTGGGCTCAACTTACCTCGGTGCGGCCAAAGATCGGTATGCGTCTTTGTTACTCAACTAACACACATGATAATAACGATGGATTGGTCACCAGTTTGACTCGTCGAAGAGACTGGACTTGAGGATCCGAGGAATTTTGTCATGGATTAAAGTAGCTGCTGCTGCTGTTATAGCACCGAGCAGGTCTCTGATGTACACGTGATAACAAAGGAAAGGGGAGAAATGTCAAAACCAAGTGCTCACAGCCAGATACAGCCAATACACATGGGAAAAGAGGGTTCCCCGAAATAAAACAAATGTCCAAGCCAAAGCCCTTCCTTATTCCCCTCCTGATCCTCGCCTCGTCTTGCTCGACCACGCATTGTTCTAGCCCCTTTTTTTTTTGCCAACCGGTTTGGTTACACCAAATCTCCTTTTTGCTTCATCAGTTAGGGTTTGTGATGCCAACCACGATTTCCTCTATTCCGTTCCTCTTTATCTATCCGTACATGCCGATTTCGGTTTTTTTTGTATATGATATGCGTGCTTTTGCGTGTGGATGCGTACGCGTGTTTTGCGAACGCGGGGTTCCTAGTCATCTCTTCGTCTCACTCCTCTTTTTTTTCTACCACGGACAACTCTCATGCTCCATCGGCTAAACCTGGCCCGATGAAACGCTCAGGCCTGGATTGTCAATGCTCGGTATGCTTGACTTCGTCTGAAAATCGTGGAACTATATATGCCCCATGACACGTTTAGTGGTGAGAGGCAGTCTCTCCTCGGTAGCCAATGAGCTTGAATCGGCCAATCATCTCGCCAATGGTGAAAAATCCAAGGCACTCAGCGAAGATGACGCCGCCAGCAACGAGCTGGCCGGGTGTCAGGCTGCGGACCTGCTGGAGGAGGTTCTGAGGAGACTTGAGGATGGAGCCGCTCTGGATGGACTTCCACAGGGATTGGTAGAAGGACTGGAAGGTAGCAACGGAACTACGGCACGGATTAGTATCACAAGATGGCATGCAATGCAAAAAGGCAAGTCGCTTACGGAGGGCTCATCTTCTGGGCGTGGAAGACGATCTTGCCGGTCTCAAGGGCGACCTTGCCGTAGTAAACGGCCCGAGGGGTTTGCTCTACACAGTTGACGCTCACGGGTCAGCAACCAATGCAATCGGAACCTGAGTAGGGAGGAGCCACAACAACATACTCTCAACGAAGTTGATCAGCTTGCCGGTTCGTCCACCGACCTTGCCGAGCGCGTTGGTGACGCCACGAGCAGCGCCGGCAATGGCAGGTCCAGCAGCGCCAGCGACGCGCGACAGGCCCTGCGCAGCCTTTGCCTGGTACTCCTTGGCCTTGGCGGTAGCGTCCTTGGCGGTCTCGGAGGCCTTGTTGGCGGCGGTGCTCTCGCTGCGGCGGAAAGCAAGCTGGCGCAGAGCCGGCGAGCGGAGCATGGGACGAGCAAGTGACGAAGACATTATGGCGGTCGTTTCTGTTGCGGATGGACGGAAAAGGAGAGTCCAAGGGGGGAACCGGCGGGTTTCGTTGACGCGGATCGTCTCGTTTCGCAGCAGAATCACTCTCCTTTACGCAGGCGCGGACGGGCGGGCAATTGGTGGAGATTTTTTTGGTTTTTTTTTTGGTTTTTGGATACTCTGTATGAGGGAGAAAAAAAAAGCTCGGGAGATTTCGTGAGGTCGCAAAGCCGAAAGGTGTGATGTGTGGGGGCTTGGCCCGTTTTGGAAAGCACTTTCGGAGGGGAGCGCTTGCTTGGTGCTGTGCTGTGCCTTCCATTTGCCCAAGTTATGGGGAGTACTTGCCGCACGCACTCTGGGCACTCACATTGGCAGGTACTGCCCAAATGCACCCACTATGGCTTTTGGATGAATTGTGATTTTATTTTCCCTTTCTCTGTTTTTCTATTTTCAAATCATCCATTCATTTATTTGCCTTCTGGTTCGCCTGGCCATCGTCACTTGTACATACATGCCATCTCATAATCTCAAAAGCAACAAGAAAAAAGCCAGAGAAGAAGGGGAAACGAGAAAAGCAATGAAAATGAAAACGATGCTCCAAGTGTAAATTGATGGGCAGGTAAGTTGGTCACCCAATCCAATCTTCCTTATATATCAATGATATTTAATTCTTGCAAACCCTCCGAACAGTTTATTGTTTCGCCAATCCATATACGCCACACCCCTTCCTTTATGAAACTCATAATCACACAAATCTTCAATCCAGGCTCTGGATCATAACCTTGATCGCACCGCTCTTGGGATTCGCCGAGGTCTCAAACGCCTTGACGGCATCTTCCAATGTGAAACGATGTGTGACAAACTTGGACAGATCAAGGACGCCGCTCTCGATCAGGCGGATGGCTCGCGGCCAGGTATTGCTGTATCGATATTGCAGCTGGATATCGACTTCTCGTACACTCGCTCGCATAAAGGGAATGTTGATTTCATTCTTGCCAACACCAATGATGAAGACTTTGCCTCCAAACTTGCTGGCATAGATGGCGGCGGCAATGCTACTCTCGACCCCGGTGCATTCCATGGTGACGGCGGGCTCAATGCCGCCAAAGGCTTCGACGATGCCCTGGGCAGTCTCTTCGGCCGACTTTCCGATCTCAATCTTGTGCGTAGTCACGCGCGGGCAGACTTCCTTTGCAAAAGCCAAGCGGCTCTCGGAGATGTCTGTGATGACGAGCGGGCAAGCACCAGCCGCAGCGCAGCAAAGCATGGAAACCAGTCCGATAGGCCCAGCTCCGCAGACCAGGACGGGATCACCAAGTTGGATCTTGGCCCTCTGCATGCCGGCCAAAGCCACACTCAGGGGCTCCAACAGCGCACCGTTCTCATAAGACATGTTGCCAATCTTGTGGCACCAAACGGCCGGGTGGTTGACATAGCGTCGGAGCAGTCCCGGCACCGGCGGCGTAGATAGGAACTCGACCTTTTCGCAGCCGTTGTAACGACCCGTTAAGCAAGGCTCGCAAGCGTTGCAAATGACATTGGGCTCAACAGCAACGCGATCGCCAATTTTGAGACTCGTGACACTGGGGTGAACGGCGATGATTTCACCAGCTGATTCATGGCCGAGGATATGATCGTCCTCTACAATCATGGGCCCAATGCAGCCAGCGTGCCAGAAATGAACATCAGATCTAGACGAAAATGCTCGATTAGCTATCACTCACTCTACGTTTCGTGTAGTAGCATCACTTACCCGCATATGCCGGTGCTGCGGATGGCAATGGTAACCTCACCGGGCTTCAGATCGGCTCCAGATTTGACGGCATCAACGCTGGGTTCAGCTTCGTTTATCCAGAGGTCGTGCTTTGGGTTTGTGAAGACGCCGATGTTGGGCTTCAACGAGGTGGCTGCCCCTCCGGCTTTGGGGGCGTCATCAACGACAGAAGGTGACATAGTGTATGTGTGGTAATTTGAAAACAGAAGCTAGACTGAGGACGTCGGCTCGCAAACAAAGGCAAAGTTATGGTCAAAGTTATGGTCAAGACAAAGTAAGGATCAGCGAAGGAAGCGAGTTTATATATTTAAACACTCTTTGTTTTTACTATTCAGGGTCCAGGAAACGACGTCGGCTATGAGAGGTAAGGCATCTATATACCCAGAAATTCCTCCAATCCGCTCCTAACCACAAACAAGCCTCCTCCTCCTCCTGACCCCTCCGTCCCGCTCATGCGCCGCGAGCTTAAGGTGGGGTTCATCAACTTCCGAATGAGAACATGATTGCGGCGAGCTTCCCGACAGCCAAATTCTGAAATGCTAGCTTTTTAAAATAAGTGGCTCGGGGAGAAGAACGTCCAATGTATTGTCATGGCCATTCCGGCGGATTGATATTGGACCCGGAAAATGCCTAAGCGCGTTCGCTGCCAGACCGTCCGGGGCCGTAGAGACGGGGACCGGTCCTGACCCGCGCCAATCACCGTGGTGGCGACGAATAAACAGCGCCACGAGTGTGGATCGAGAGGTTTGCAGGTCTCATGGCAAGATTATCCGTCTGCTCAAATAGTCGAGATATGCGACAGTATTGCTGACAAGAGTATTAATATCGCAGCATTGGTCTTTTACAAAAATGAAGTTTTTGCAACTTATACAAGCTTCAATATCCAGGGCCCCCCCATATACACTTGGATAATATCCACCCCGCATACCTAGGCAACTTTGTTCGTGTTCAACCGCTTTATCCGCCAGCCCTCTATATAGATATCCGCCATACGTACACTAATGAGGAAATCACCCTTCGGAAAAAATCTAGACTTTCGCCTCATTGGGCTTTACATAGACATCACTGTGCTCCATCCACACCACCAACACAACGACGTTTCTGGTATCCTTCCACGCTGACCTCTTTTTTTCCTCTCGGTCTTTCCCCCACATTAGCTTGATCACCACGGAGCGCCGACTTTTAACTGGTACGGGTATAAACTCGGTGGATCTTTATTCTCTCTTGAATTTAGGCATGTTCCATTCTACCGGCGCTTGCTTCCCTCACACCGGGCAGCCTTGTCTGGTGACCTAGTTCGTCCACCTATTTGCTACAGTATGTGATAAGGGTCGTGGGATTGTTTCTTTTTCTTCTCCCCTTTGGTAGCCGCAGGAGTTAGTTAGTGTGAGATCATCCTTCGTCGTAGCCACTTTATTAGGCAGACGAATTTTTTTGTGTTGAAGTTTGTTATGCAGTCTTGCCAACTGGTTGGTTACACGGCTTGGCTGCCAATTGTAGAAGGAAAAGCTACGTTGAGACAGACGATGGAGGCTTACTTAGGAGTCTGTTGAACAGGAGAAGCAAAAAGAAAGGCAAAAAGAGATAACACTGCGTGAACTGGGAATCGAACCCAGGGCTCCCCGACGTTGCTCGGATGGCAACGGAGAATTTTACCACTAAACCATTCACGCTGGTTCTTTTTTGATGAGAAATGGTGTGTAAGATTGTCATAATGAACTCAGCTTGATTACAGCTACTACTCGTAACGAGAAGGATTGCGAGTTCACTCGGCGGAGCTGTAGTCATTTATTGGAAACCAGCGTTGGTTTCGTTCAATCGTATTACGCATCAAATAATATCAATTATTGTTTTCATGTTGGATTACTTTTTGATTCTGATCCACCTCTCTTGTTTCATGTGACGGACTTTGGTACAACGATAACTACACAAAACTCACATCCATGTTTGCGAGTTTGGCTAAACTGCGACATACCTACCATACCTATGCTACGGACTTGGTTATACAGCTGAGAGCACACAAACTTTGCATCGCATTGTTTGCCTTCACACACACAAATAGACAAGTCACGGCGAACAAACTCGCGTATGATTGCCATTTTGATCACCGGCATCTTTCCAACCACGCCGCAGACGAATGACCCATAATAGGCAAGTGGCTTTCGTTCATATCTGAAGTCAAAAAGAACCTTAATATCATAATATCAGGCTAATAATGTGTGTATAAGACTTGGCTTGTTCTAATCGTTTCATGACCCATGGGCAATGGCCCTAAACAATTACCAAAGGCTCTTTAGTTTGTTCTCCATTTTTGGTTTTCCATTTGTACGCCGATTTTGCATCCTCCTTTAAACGCCAATACCCATTGCTCCCAAAAATATGCCTCTCCTCCCTGTTATCACAGTAGTCCTGTGTATCAATCCATTCCTTCGCAACGGTATAGTGTAAAAGTAGTCGTTGCTATCACGCTCTAAGTCCTGAATTTGTGCTCTGTTCGCGGTGCCACCAAGGTATTCTCAAGCGAGGCCAAACATTACACAGATGTCCTGGGCTAGACTTCATTCACCCACCGAAACGACGACGTCGCCTTTACAGCTGCCGTACGAGCAACACTCGGATGGATCCATGTCGCCTCGGAGGATGGCATCAACTTTTGCCTAAAGAAAACAGAAAATCAGCACTTCGCGTTCAGATAGTTTAGAGTAGAAGCTCTTACATCTGCACATGGACCCGTGGGTCCAAGAGGTGCTGAAGCAACAAGTGATGCTTGCAGGATCGCGGATATTATCCACAGGAGTACCGATTTCATGATGTATATCGCAGGAGAAAGAATGAGGGCGGCCTCTTTCAAAACTCGTCGCAGCCCTGGCTTTTCGTAGCGGAGGGAATATGTGGTCGAGAGAGGTATGGTAGGTAGAGATTTCCGACGGAGAGGAGGGTCGAAGAGAGGAGGCAGTGGGCAGCAATTTCAAGATTCAGCCACCAGCTGTAGAAAACGCCGTTCTTGTCTCTCTCGGCAGCTTGACAGTTGAGGAAACGAGACAAGTAGGAAGTTCGTCGTAGATTCGCCAACAGATTTTAGGCGAAGATGGCGGCAGGAACTTCTTGATCAATTTCCAACGTTTCACAGCTCGTTCTTGCGGATTCTGGCGAGCGTATGTATGGATATATATATAAACGCATATATGGATTTTCGAATTATCAGATCAGATCCATCAAAAGTGGCTGTGATTTGCGTCAATTAGCATCCCAGCAGCTATTTATGCATGTGATGGCGACCTGGCATAAGCTTGTCCTCGGCTTCGAACAAACAGCGGCTTCCTTCCTTTGTGCCACCAACGTGCTAACAAACTGGTGAAAGAAAAACAGCAGTTGGGGGGAATTAAGAAGGACGGGTATCAAATTGAAATGAAGGGACTGTGCACAGGCGGAAGAGGCTTCGTACCTTGTCTCTACCTTTATAACGTCAACGGTTCCACCCGCGTCTGTCTCGCTGTATAGATTCTTATATATTCCCTTCTTTTCGACAATGGCCCGTTATATCTGTTTCTGCATTGCAGAAGCCCGCCAAGACACACAGACACGCTACCAGGCGTGGGTTCTGAATACGAGGTCGCTGGATCTTTTTTTCCGCTGGCGTTCGGGAGGATCCTTGCTTGGTTCCCGCAGTCCCTTGTCTGCTGCGCACCGGTATGGAGTGTTTCTGTGCTCCTCGCTTGGTTCGACGCCCTTGAGGGACACAGGCACTCTGTGCTACAGAATTAAAATATCAATGGCTTGGTTCGAAGGATCTTCAGCACTGGCAAGGTGCAATTGTTTGTGGTTTTTTTTTCTTCTTCTGGAACAAATTCTATAAATTCTGCCAAAAAGTACGCATGGCATGTCTATAAGGCGGTGGGGGATTAATTTTTACGAACGCGACTGCCGTATCTATCGTGATAGTGGGCCGCTGAGAAGGAAAGACATTGGGACATTCTGCCTAGGTAGGTATATTTTTCCACATTTCCTCGCGTGCTGCGTCAATTGATACTGAACTAATTGTGACTGGCAGCTGAGACGAAAATGTTTCAATCTCCCCAAATTCCTCATTCTTCTTAGTGTCTCTCTTGCTCAATTATTAAAGACCCTTGAAAGGTGTTTCAGAGGCCTCATGTCTTATCAAGTCAGCATGGAGCTAATGCTCGTGTCTGATGCCCACAAAATACCCAACGTCCAGCATTCGATCCCACGTTGACAGCTGCCCGGAATCCACCAGCTGATTTCTTTACTCCTTATTCGAGTAATTGCCGACCCATGACGACATCGATATGATGTCGCTGCTCCTAGTCCTATATCAAGACCCTTGAGCTTGTCTCTTGGCATGGGATAGCTTCAAAAAGGGCACATGTGCCATCTCTGCACTAATGCCACCAACTTCGTGCAACACATCCCTTTTTCTCTCTGTCCTCCTAAAACAGCATCGACCGGGCACGATGCCGGAAGTGTGGTTGCCGGAGCCTGCTATTCGCTGGACCAAATGTCTGGGGGAAAAGAGCGACGCCCTCCCAATATCAAGAAGCCGCGTATCTGGTTCGTACGGAGTGGCCGTATTACCGATTACGCGATGGGGACTTTGCAGAAAACGGTGATATTTTTATAGCCCCGCCGAGAAGCCTCAAATTTCAGCTATGCGATGGTCACGCAGAGCAGGTGGCTTTGTTAGGCAGCTAATCGATGCTCTATTATGTAAAGCTCACGGCTCACTCCAAACGCCAGGCTTCAAGTCCTATTCCTGCAAACACCACTGTCGCCGTATCGCTCTCTGGTCCGCCAATGGCTGCAATGTCTCCTGCGTCTGCCACGCCGATGCATTCTCCCCTAAGAAGCTTGATGTTTCCATCTTCGCTGCTGGGAATGCTCCACAGCTTCACGCGCTGATCGTTACTTACACTTACTCCTAGAAGTTCTGGGCCGCGTCGGACTAATAGAACGCCTGCGATGGCTGCAGCGTGAGCTTTGCGTACGATACTTCGCTTGAGAAACGTCCAGCTTGCAGTGTCTGTATCGCGCGAGATCTGGCCGAGCAATGTTACGCCCACGCTATTGTCGTCGCCCCCAGTAAACACATGATACCCATCTCCTTCTCCTTCTCCTGATTTCATCATGTCTAGACTTTTGATGCTGTTTTGGTGCAACGGCACTATCTGCTCTAGCACATACTTGTGCTGGGTCCCTTCGTCTGGTTCAGTCCGCCAGAGGGCAAGGTGACCATCGGTGGATGCTGTGAGGAGTAGTGGTAGCTGATTGCGGATGCTTAGATGGCGCGTTTGGGTGAGACATGCCCCCGTGTATGTTCCCTTTGCAAGGAGTTCGAATCGGCCGCCGTCGCTTGTGTAGCGATACGTTCTCAGCACCGAATTCGAGAATCCCATCGTTACTATTATTCCATGTGCATTGCTGGATTTACAGACATCAAAATCCATAATTCGGAGATCGGCATCTGCACTTTTGTCTGCAAAGACGCCTTCGCAGACAACTGACAGGCCTTTGTAGTCAGATTCCAAGTTCTGCACCCGCCATACAAAGAACTCTTCATTGCCGGCGCTGCTGAAGAGATAATCATCCCCTAGCCAGGCAAGCTTTTGGAGGCCTGTGACATGAGTCTTCATAGCTGCCACACATCGTAAATCTGCCTGTGCGCCGTCTCCAGCAGGTTGATATTCCCAGATGCGGATGGAAGTATCCTCGGCACCTGTTGCTATATAACGGCCATTGGAGCTCAGAGTCCGAATCTCTCTTCCGTGGATTCCACTCTTTACCCACTCATGCCTCAGTTGGTCTGACGAAGAAATGGACAGCTTTGATGTCTTGGTAAACGCGAAACGGTAACGGCCAGATATCGATTTGCTATATGTCAGCTGGAACGTCCTATGCGCTCCGCCACATTCGATAGTCGCCAGTTCTTCTCGTCGTGTCTCGTTCCAAATGACAAAGTCTTTGCTTCTAAACCCGTACAATACTAGCTCAGGCACAGTGTCTTGGGTAAACCACGCGCCAGCAATCATGGGTCCGAAGGGTGGTGAAGTTTCGTGACGCAGGTGAAGAAGCACGCGTTCTGGTTGTCGGTCTATTTCATATATCCGGTACTTTCCATCGCGGCTAGTGACGAGGATGTAGCGAGAGGTATGCTGTGAGCCTGATTTTGGGGGCAGGGGGAGAATGGCGGTGATGGTATCGCGGCTCCTTGTTGCAATGTCTAGAATTGGGCTGTATGTTTCGTCGTCTTTGTGATCCAGGATTGATAGCCATCCATGCCGAGATCCAATGACGAGCAGATCATCTATTTTCCCAGCTGCAGTAGGGACAAATCTTGGGTCGAGGCCCTTGGTTTGTGCTTGGCTGCGGATGCCACCCGTAGAAATGTCAATCGAAAAGTAATGCGAATCCGCCCTTCCGTGAAGAAAGACCAATACCTCTGCCAAAGGAGGGCTCGATCCATCCCTATTCCGATTCGAGAGGCAAGTCATGTCTGTAATTTTGCCCTGCATGGAGGCAACGTGGGTGAGACTCTTGGATGAAAGGCTGAAATGGTAGACATTTCCGCTCGTCGTGCCCAAGAGAGCGGCTGTGGGATCGATGGCTTTTACGACGTAACAAAGCTTCACCTCTCCTTGAAGCTCCTCGGGAACATTGATCTGTTCCCACTTTGGTTCAGCGTCGGATTCCTTGAGATATCCTAATAGAAGCTTTCCATGGCTGGTAGTAACAAGGATATGGTCATGAGAGAGGAAATCATAGCGACTAATAATCTCCTTTGAACATGTGAGGCCCTTGAGAATGTCGCTGGCATCCAAAACCAATGAACCGCCGACGCCATTTGATGGTTTGTCGCTCAGGATAGGCTCTTCAATGAGACAGATTTGGCTGTCTGTGCCACCGGTGGCAATGAGGACAGCCTTGTCTTCGGCCAGCATGGCCCTTGACCAAAGGTGCTTCCCGTTATGCAGGGAGAATGTTTTGCTATGGGACATTTTCCCAGTTACCAATCTTGAGCTGCTGGGACTGGACTCTCCAGCCGAGTCATCACGGCTAATATCGAGGCGCCATCTCTGCGTTGTTGCATCTTCGCCAAAGGAATAGACGGACAAGGCGTTCTCTCCGCATCCTGGACCGAATTTGACTCCCCATATGCGTGATGCGTGTCCCATTACAGCTGCAATGGGAGTGCTCTCCTTGTTAGAATCTGAGACGCTGTCGCCACACTCAATATCGTTTCCTCCGAAGCCGGTATTGATAACCTGATTGAGCTGGGGAGCTTGAGAATAGGCCTTGTTTTCCCTCTCGGTAATGTCCCAGATGCGAATCGTTCTATCGTCGCTGCAGCTAGCAACCATTTGCACCGTGCTCTCGTCAGAAAGGGTAATTGTACAAATATCCATACCGAAAATAGATCCCTCGTGGCCTTCGAAGTTGAACAGCGTTTCGGTTGCCCACTTGCCGCCTTCTAGCAGGTGACATTTCCACACGACGACGTGGCCAAACACGGTTCCGCCGGCGACCAAGACGGTGTCATTTGATATCCAACTAAGATGAGCGGAGTAGAGCATCGGTCTTGACGGCGCAATGACGGCGCCGAGGACAATCTCTCCAGTATGATGAGAATACTTCAAGGGAATGGCCTCGTTGTGAGCCGTAGCCAGAACAGCAACAGAAGGATCAGCTTCTGAAAAAGCACCATGATAGATCCAATCAGGAGCTATCGCCCTGGCTATCGCAGGGGCGGCTTGGCTATGATTCACAGAATCACTACCATCATCCTCTCGAATGAGGCTTTCAACAGAGATGATGGCAACGTGGCAGAACCCCCACGCAAGAACTTGTCCATGCCGCACAGATATCCCATGGATAGGCTGGTCGACAAACACGCCCACGCGAGAGACGAAGCGGCCTTTGTAGCGCCCATTTTTCGCCTCGTAGACGAACAGGTCAGAGTCTTGACCTGCGAAGACGAAGAGCTTCCCAGACGGCGCGCGGTGTAAAGCCAAAGCCGTGACAGGGTCCTGGGAGAGTTCTCGTTTTAATCTGATTTGGCTTGCGGTCTTGTATACAATCGATTAGCTATGCCGTTGTCCTGGTGAAAGGGAATTGTGAGATGGCAGTGGAGGTGGGTGAGTTTAGATGCTTGGGTGCTGAGTGAGAGAGGGGCAGTTTAAAATTTTGATGCAGAGACGAACCATGATGCCGGCAGAGTCGTTGAATAGGCACGGCTCTTTATGTTAGATGTGAGCCACAGGCTCAATGACAATTATATGTTATACAGACATTCAGCAATGACTTAAGTTCTGCCGACGTTGTGTCGTCGAGTTGCGTGGTGAAATATTTGGCGTCAGAAAATTTTGTGCATGCGTCTACATATGCATTACTGAGTAAGGCCACTACCACCAACCAGCTCACTAGCACATGTCTGTCAAATATTCATCACCTTTTTCTACAGCCACAAATGATACAGCATGTTTAATTGATATTTACAAACACAGGATTGGCACAAAAGCAAGTTTTGAAGCTTTTCTTGTCGTTCAGTCATTGATGAAATGTATCCGCTATACTCTATTTACAGATTGTTCCCCGCCATCTTGGGTATCCAATCACCAACTGCTGGTGCCACCTCCCGTAGCCATCCTGGTCTTGTAAATATACCAAACGCCATGCAAAGGAATGTTTAAAACAAAATCGCATAGTAGCAAGCACTAAGCATCCATTCTCTCGTGATCTTTTTTGTTCTTACTTTCAGACAGTCTGAAGAGTCTTTGAAGAAAGAGATCACACCACACCACAAAAGGACTCCAAGATCCTTTTGATCACATCATTTTAATTACCACGTCTAGTCGAAACCCCTTCGGATTCCATTTAGGCTCGGTGAGAGTAAGGCTCGTAAGCAAGATCAGATCGGCCAGAGCCCGAGTTGAACTTGGGAGCGCCAGAGGTGTAGCCAGTCTGCTCGCCGAGAGGAGCATATCCGCGAGATCCAAATCCGCCAGTAGGGATGAGCTTCTCGCCATCGGAGTGGTGGTCGCGGTTCTTCTTCTGGCGCTTCTCGGGAGCGCAGCAGCAGATGGTGAAGATCCAGAAAAGACTGGCACCGATGCTAAAGGCAGCGCTGATCCAGATGATGGCCAGGAAGCGGCCGTCGATGTGGACCTTTGCGCCGTAGAGGTGCTTGGAGCCGTTGACAACACCGGCAATGACGGCGACAGTGGCAGTGGCGAGAGAGTCGGCAATGATGATGATGGCGGTGGTGAAGGCAGACTCGCACCACGTCAGGCACGAAACGGCCCGAGAGAAGTTTGAGAAAATGCCAATGAGCAGCTCAAAGGCAAGGGCAATGATGGCAATGATGAAGACAATCTCGGACCACTTGATGAGCTTCTGGAAGGCCGAGACGGCGTCCTTGATGTCCTTGGGCAGCTTGATGGTGGCACCACCCTCCTGGATATCAGTGGTGTTGATCTGCTTGGAGGCCCAATCGAACTGGGACTTTGAGCAGGTGAACTTCTTGTTGTCGTCGGAGGAGCAAGATCCCCAGAGCGTGACGTCGTAGTACTTGTGGAGGCCGAGATCCTCTGCGGTAATGTTGCCAACCTTGGTCTGCTTCATGCTGAAGTCGGCTCGCTTGAAGAGATCACCGCCTATCGTCGTCGGGTTGATGCTCAGCTCGCTGAGGTCGATCTGCAGCAAACGGACGTTCTCGTGGGCCACGCCGGCGAGGACTGCATAGAGCAGCGTGCCGAGAGAGGCAATGGTGAGGATGAGTGGCAGAGCCACGCAGAAAAATCGGCCGACACCCATTCTATATTCTGTGTTCCCTTTCTTTTCTGTTTATCTGTTCTGTTTATCGGTGGGGGGGTATCCTATTGGGCAGAGAGAGTGGCTCTGATATAGAAACGAGGGGTGGTTGGTCGGTGTTGAATAAAGTTCGACCCGAGCAAAGAACGAGAGTCGAGTCAATGCACTCGCACAAACAAGATGGAATGAAACGATGGAGGATGAGATGGGAAGGGAATAAGCAGCAAGAAGGGACTGATATACGAGTTGGGCAGCGGGTGGTTTTAAAAGCTTGGAGCGGGCTTGAAGCAGCGTCGGCTCAGTTGCTTACATGTTTTTTAGTGGGCTGTGTGACATGCGGCGAGTGGGTGGCGCAGTAAACAAAGCTGCTCTGCTGTGGCAGGGAGGGTGGAGTGGAGCGGGCAGTGCGAGATTCAGAGACGATCCAGCGGGATCCTGCCAATGCCAGCGCCTCAGCTCCAGCGCTCGCAATGCTTAAAAAAGCGCACCTGGGCCGGACCCATGCCTGGGGCTTACAGGATTTGCTCGTGCTCCAGCAGAACCGCGTAAAAGGTGGCTGGGGGAAGCATCTGGGGGCACTTGGGCTTGGGACTTGGGGCCTGGTGAGACCCGAGAGCTGCTGCTAGCACGAGAACGGCCTCTTGGTGCTTGTGCTTGTGCTTGTGCTTGTGCGAGTCCAGGGCCGTGATGATGATGGCGCCGTTAGTAATGCTCGCCATAAATAGACGGAAGAACGCATAGTCACCAAGCAGCTATAAATATCGGCCCCTGGTGCTTCTCCAGGCACGAAGCTGCCCTAGTACGAGTAAAGACCCTTTGACAGAACATTAGCAGTAAGCACCATAATTCTGCATTTGAGCACTCTAGTGAGGTGGAAAGAAGCAGTTCCGTGCTATTTTGGCAGAGCCCAACGCGCATTGAGTAATGCTCGGGGATGCAGCGACGATGCCGCAAAGCGTCCCAAACAACGGTATGCAGATGATTGACTGTTGGGCCGTCGCTGCGGCCTCCCAGGGGTTGAACAAATCCTCTAGATAATATGATGCCAACCCCGTATTGCCCTAGTGTGTGCGACGTTGGCAAGATTGGGTATTTCTTTCACATACAGTAGGAGCAAAGTAGCATCAATACCACCGCCTGTATGCCCCGCTAAAGAAAGCTGTCTTTTGCAGACCGGGGGCATGCAAGTTTGGACTCGCGGATGCATCCTGGCAGCTTGGCAGCCAACGTCATATTTGAGTCCATCGACATCAGGGTGGCCAAAACGCGTCTGGTACGGGCACAAGCATAGCGCACGACGCGCAAATCTCTTCCTGCATCTGGCAGCAAAGTGGCTTCCGGATCTTCATGAATTGCCCCAGACCGTGGCAGTAAACACGGTGAACCCTGAGTCGGCGATTTTTTTCGATTCTCTGGGCGTGGGCCTGCTGACGACGACAACAACAGCTGGGGACATTCAAGCGCATTTTGTGTGGTTCCTGAGCGCTGATCGTGCAGTCCTAGCTCTGACTGTGCGCGGAAGTCTACATCCGAGAGTAGCACGCACATTATTTGAGCGTTGGTTCTCCGGCACGGCGGCTCTTGGTCAAAGTCCCAAGCTCCAAGAGAAGAAAAGAAGAATAAGAGACACCCTTGGCCGTCGAGAATAGAAGCCAGGCAATGCATCTCACGAAACCGCGAAACTGCAGGGTAAGTACAGCACAGCCTGAGAAAGCAGGCTGGGTACACAGGACTGCTAGTGCCATTGCTAGCAGCGATTAGTGACGGGGCTAATGCTCGCCAGCTGGGCTGTGAGGTGAACTGGTTATTTCTAATTTTAGCCCACTGCGATATCTAGCAGCAAGTTCCCCTCTCTTTGACGATTCCATCCACGCGGAGGAGATTCGCATCGCAATTTGATAGTTCTGCGTGCTCGCTGATTTGCGCAGAGAAGACTACCTAGCAGTGCGCGTATTGTTTCCACACCTCAAATTTCTACCTTTTGTTTTTCCAAGTTAGTCGACCGGAAACGCAGACTGCCTCAGACTGGGCTGATTGGGGAAAACGTGGCACGGGTGGCTTACACGTATTCGATAGCGGCGGAATCTGGATAAGCAGAGGCTCATGCGTGCCTCGTTCCTGTGATAACCTACCAGGCATACTATTTTTTTTCTCTGCTTGTTAAGAAGGAATCAATTTGATACTGGCTGCAAGCCCGTCTGAGGCCCGGCGCAATTTCGTTTCGTCGCTTGTCGTTTCTCGTAGGACTTGAGCCTCCCGCGCTTACTTGCCTTTCTGGGCCTCTCTGTTTCAATATTCTTACTTTTGTTGACTGTTCTTCTGCTTCTTCTCCTAGCTCTTATCTTTTGTTTTAAAGTCGGAAATTATCATAAAGAGCGATTACTCATCCCCCCTCGACCCTTATTTTCGTCCTCCGTGAGCATCAGACGCTTAAGCGTCACACCTGGAGTTCTTTTTATGATCTCACTGCATGGCTAACTAACGCTTCTGCAGCCCTAATGTAGGCCGCTATGTTGTCGAACTACTTTAGGGGTAGCAACTTCACACCGCAAAAAGTTCGTAAGAAAGATGGAGATCTCCAATAACTCAATAGATATCAATGCATCTTGGCTTAAAGTTAGCGCCAAAGACACGATGCTTCGTAAAGACTGGCGATATCAGCCTTCCCACGAACGCACCCTACCACCTCGAAAACAAACATAAGCCGTCTTCTACGCCACATAGAGGAGCATGCGGGTGTCTGCCGAAGTGGCACCTGAAGCGGGCCATGATACGTTTGGAAAAACCAGAAAGGAATCGAGTTATTAGTCGGTTGATGCACATCAGAAAGGCGGTAAAGAGGATGAAGTGTTTGGAGGCTATTCTTTAACGGCACAGTACTTGTCGCACTCGCGTAGAGGCATATCAGAGGTTCATGGACTCTGTTTTAGAACCCATCGACAACTTGATTCTCGTATGTACAAAGTATCTGCGTCGCCATGGAAGTTGCAACAGCACTCGGGACTCGAGGCTAGGTATGTTGATATAACGTCAACGGCACATCCCGACCGATTGAATCGGGACAAGCCGTCTGGCAAGATGCGAGCCTTCGCTTCTTTCTGGGGGCTATTTCTACGCTGCCAGATTTTCGTGAAGACTTTACGATATCGGCCGAAGAGAGCCGGGAATTCTATCTCGGCACGAACATCATTCGAAGGATGTTGCCGTAGTTGTGAGGCTCAGCTGCTCTGCAATCGGGACACGAGCCACCGATAGAAGGGCAGCCAAGGAGCTGTCGCTGAAAAATGCGATGTCTTTGTAGGTTGTTTTGCCTCCGTATTTTCCTCGTGATATGTATGCGATCGACAAGTCATCGATATGGTACGTTAGTTATTCTCTTGACCCTGTAGTATAGAGAGCCGCATGTCGTGCGCGGCCAAGCGCCCACTTTAAAGCCTGTGGCTTTTGGGCACGAGGAGGCTGGGTTTTAAAATCAATACGAAATAGCTGCCCAGAAACTCATTGCGGCGTCAGCACGTGCTCGTTTGTCGGACGACTTGAATGCTCTGAGCTGCAAGGGCGGCACGACAGAAGCATCAAGCGATTGAAACAAGCTGCTGGGCTCGACTTTCTTTCCGGGCGCGTGGGGGCTGGACTCGGTCTGCGAAGGCGCAAGGCCGGACTGGGATTGGGCGGCCCCGGAGCCGCTTAGGGCCACTAGGGCGAACGCTACAGCGCCCTGAGCTGGCTGTCAGCGCCCAAGGTGCCCAATAACGCCAGGGGTCTTGGTCGTGGCATTGTGCGCCATTCGCAGTCCGTTAATTGGGAGTCCCTCGTGCTGCTTTAGAGCGTTTCCGCTGCATCGGGGCCAATTATGACTCTATGACTCTAATTCCCGTCTCTATCATTGACTGCAATACCGTGCAGAAAACCAGGCAACAGCTCCTTGTAGGCGTCCGGCCCTCCCCGCTGTCTCTCTTTTCCCCCCCGTCTTCCCATTCTCTTACAGCGTTTTCCCCTCCTTGTATTTGCGTCCGCGCCCGACGGGCACCAGCTCCGCCTCGCCGCATCCAGCCCAGCCCGCCACATCCCAGAAGCACGTTGCCTCGTCCGGAGCCAGCATCCAAGACTGCCGCCTTTCGCCTTTTGAGAGGTATGGGTGTGAAACTCTAATCGCGGGTACTTGTGTGCAGTATGTCAAAGGTGCGGCTGGCTCGTGTCACACGGCCCCGGCTGGGACTCCTTCGCCATCCACCCCGCGGCTATTCACAAACAATAGCTTGGGTGTAGCTCTTGTTCTAGCCTCTCTTCGCCCTTTATCAACACCTTGGATTCTGCCATTCTCCTCCACCATCATCGCAAGAGATCGCCATCTAGTGGAATTTGCTGCTGCTGTTGATGCTCCCGCGGCACGGCACATCGATACCATACACTTAAAGCAGATCGCATACGCCAGCCTCCATCGAAGCTGTCTGCGGATCACGCCCCCACCAGCCGTCTGCCCAAGAGCCCGATCCGCACAGTTGTGCTCTTTTCTTCGCAGGAGGCGTTGGAAACGAGAAACAAGGAAGAGCAAAGCTTGCATTACATAAAACAGCGGTCGAACCCCCCCACCGCCAACTCGCAGCTTCTCTGCATCGTGTCTGCGAGGTGCAAAACATCTGCTACTTCATGTTTATTGCTATTGCCTGATCCAACGGCACCCATCCCACCTAAGCCAGACGAGGCGGCGTTAGCACGTATTTACACTCGCCGCCATAAGCTTGCCGAGATAGGAGCTCCGAGTGAGCATCGCCACCGGGCCCGTAACGCTGTCCGCACGCTGTCCGCACGCTCTATCTAGCAGAGTTATCTGCCTAGTAGTACTACCTAGTAGCCGCTCAGCTGCCTTGGTATCTCCAAGAAACTTGTACGTGCATGCCATTCTTATTCTCTTCCTCCCTCTTCTCCGTCACAATCCCATCTCTTGCGGCGAACGTCCAAGCGAGACGAGACATCCTGGCCGTGCTTCCGAGACTTGGCTTTAGCACCACCAGATCCATGTTTCGGCCGTAGGCCCTGATCTGCAAGGTACCTTTTTTCCTTCGTCTTGAATCTGTTGCATCCTGCTTCGCCTGTCACCCAACAAGCTCTACAAGTACCCGTACAAGCTGTCTCCCGCAGAAGCTGTGCCTTCGTTGCTATCGTTGCCTTGCCATCACAACCTCTTCTGGATGCTGCGTTGACTCCTTGCGACGCCATTGCGTGTGCTTCGTCTCTCTGCAGAGTCCCAGCTCGTTGCTGTTATATCACATACACAACTACACTCACACACCACCCCGCTCCTGCGCCCTGCTCCCGCGTATGCAGCAGACACAACCGCTCCGGACCGGCCGCGCTGATTCCGCCGTCTAGAATTTTTTTTCCAACGGCCGAGGCCACTTTCGCATATTTACCATCGTATCCCCGACCTGCTTGTGGGCGGTTCCTGACCCCGGAGCGCTGTTTCCAGAGCTGCCGGTCTCGACCCGGAATATCCAGTCACGAGCTGCCGCTGCCACGACGTCATCCGCTCCAACAACCCTGAGCTCCCATAAGCTTCTCCAAGCTGGCCTGTCCTCCTAGGCTCTCGCCTAAGACAACCAAAACGGACGCTCCAAGGAGCCAGCGATCCTCTTTCTTTACCGACCTCGGTCGACGATTCCATCCTCCCTAAGACGGGCTGGGATTGCGGTTACTCATCTTCTACTAAAATCCCCGTCACGACTTTTGCCACGCGAGCGCTGTTGCAAGACGACAAATCCGATCAACGCCAGGTCTGGAAAAGCATAGGTCTGTTCGCCTCGTTGGCAATCTTGCGACACCTTTTTTTTTTCTCTCTCCGCAAATTTTGCTACATCGAAAAATCAGCATTCTCGCACTCTAGGCTCCCTAGCCTCATCCATCTGAACCACAATGGGCAACCAATCTTCCAAAGAGGGCGGCTCCAAAAACGGCGGCGGAGATGGCCTCCAGTCTTATCCTTCCTTCAGCAAGTCGGATACCAAAGACTCGACTCGATCTTTCCGTGGGCTGCGGTCTAAGATCCCCGGCAGCGGTAAGACCGACAGTCCGAGAAACTCGGTTGTGCTCAACGGCGACGATGCTGCTTCAGTCAGGTCTGGTAGGAGTGGTCGCTCCAGCATTTCCCGCTCCGGCAAAAGCACCGACACGATCCCGCTGAGAAGCCCCTCGACCGACCTATCCGCAGCGAATTCAATCGAAGACGGGCTACCCCCGCCGTCTCCAGTCTCCGAATCAGTCATGAGTGGCGCGCACGATGTGAGCGCTGCACAGGCTTCGGGCGAAGTTGACCACGTTTCCGACCAGCCTCCGTCGGCCAACGCCAGCCTCAATACGCATCTACTCCCTCCGGGCAAGTCCATTCTAGTGAAGCAGGCGGATGCTCCCGTCAAGAAGCCTAAGAAGCCCAAGAATGACGCCATGGGCATGGACGAAATAAAGGAGATGGACCTCGATGACTATATCAAGAGACTGCTCGATGCTGGATACGCCGGCAAGGTCACCAAGAGCGTATGCCTCAAGAATGCGGAAATCATGGCTATATGTGCACGGGTCCGAGAGATCTTCTTGGCCCAGCCCGCGCTACTGGAGCTCGATGCTCCCGTCAAGATTGTTGGGGACGTGCATGGGCAGTATACTGATCTCATTCGTATGTTTGAGATGTGCGGATTTCCCCCCACTTCCAACTACCTCTTCCTCGGAGACTATGTCGATCGAGGGAAGCAATCACTCGAGACAATCCTGTTATTGCTCTGCTATAAGCTCAAGTTCCCCGAAAACTTCTTCCTGCTTCGAGGAAACCACGAGTGTGCCAACGTGACTCGAGTCTACGGTTTCTACGACGAATGTAAGCGAAGGTGCAACATCAAAGTCTGGAAGACCTTTATTGATTGCTTCAATACGCTTCCGATTGCTGCCATTGTGGCTGGAAAGATATTTTGTGTCCACGGAGGTCTGTCGCCTGCTTTGAGCCATATGGACGATATTCGCAACATCGCACGACCCACCGATGTTCCTGACTACGGTTTGCTGAATGACCTTCTGTGGGCCGATCCGGCCGATATGGAGCAAGATTGGGAAGCAAACGAGCGAGGAGTTAGTTATTGTTTTGGAAAGAAGGTTATTACTGATTTCCTCGCAACTCATGATTTTGACCTGGTCTGCCGCGCCCACATGGTGGTAGAAGACGGGTATGAGTTCTTCAACGATCGAGTATTAGTCACAGTGTTCAGCGCACCAAATGTGAGTTAACCTTATGTCTTTGACGCTCCTCTTTCCTCTTACTGACTGTCTATAGTATTGCGGTGAATTTGATAATTGGGGTGCAGTCATGTCTGTATCGTCCGAGCTGCTCTGCAGCTTTGAGCTTCTGAAACCTCTCGACTCTAGTGCTCTGAAGAGCCATATTAAGAAAGGCCGGAATAAGCGGCAGCAAATGCTCAACAGTCCTGTAAGCAAGCCGCTCATCTGTCAAATGGCGTATATACTAACGATTCGGTAGCCTGCGCTGGTCATGCCTCAGAGTGTCTAATGACGCGAATTCTAAGAGAATTGTGCTCTCTATACTCTCTCTCCACTCTCAATACTTGCATTTTTCTTTTTCACACGACAAAAAAAGAAACCAGGAGGCGGCTTGAAGTTGCCAGCAGGCAACACCATACATCTTATACCATATTCTTAACAAGGGGGGCTATGTGTCCATGTGATTGATATGGCAAGGCAACATAGTATGTGGCTACTGCAGCCACGGGGTAATAACCGTGGCGAGGAATTGACTGGCTTATCTGAACGGTAAAACGTAATTGTCTGAGCCAAGACCTGAAACGGTCTCTTGGCATCACGCCCTGCTATGGGCCGCATTTCTTTTGGGCAGGCGGATATTATTCTTTTTCTCTTTCTTTATTTCTTTCCTCTCCTTTTTCAATACATGTCGGCGCCATGAAATTGGGAGGATCAATGGGTAGATGAACAAGACTTTCTAGCAGATAGGATCTATGACCATGGCATTGGAGAATTGTTCACTGGAGCTCTATACAAACTGAGCTCACGCTGGGGGTCTCTGAGACGTTCACTGTCATTCTAGATGATGCGTCTACTTGTTTTGGGCCAACTAGCGGTAGAAGATTTAACAATGGGGCTTTTTTTCTTCTTGAAAATACCTTTGATCTGGTTATTCTGTGACTTGTAGTGCTCATACCTGGGAAAACTGTATGGCCGCAGCATGTTTGCCTTGCAATATATGGCAGCTGTGTGCTTAGTCATCAAGCGACAGATTTTGGTCTTCGGCGTCAAGACCATCCCACTTCAGCATAGGAAGTTCAGTCCAGGCACAACAACCACCAACCGCCGCCATGAGCTCACAGACACTCCGCTCGCTATCGCGAGCGAGGCCAGAGCTGGGGAATGCTGGATATGCCCTAAGAGGCTACTTCCGCCAGTTCTCCACGACGCAATCGCAGTTTGACGAGACCCCCAGCGTCCCCAATGCCAAACCTTCGGCTCGACAGCGAACCCGTGCGGCGGCCAGCGAAATCAATGCCCTACAAAAGAACCGAACAAGCAGCCAGGGGACCCCCAACCCTACAGGCTCTTCAGCGGCGCCGGCACAGCCCCGAGTAATCGATGTGCGGAGTCTTCCCAGAGGAGGAACGCTTCGGGGGCGGGGTGGACTGCGAGGACGAGGCGGCAGCGGGCAGAACGCAGCAGCTACGGGACCCCGAACTGCTTCACCGAGCGGAAACCGATTTGCGGGTGCGAACAGAGGGAGGACGTCTGCGATCGGTGCCGGACGGGGAGGACGAACTGGTGGTGGCGCTACACGAGGAGGAAGAGGTGGGAGGACCGGTGGTAGAGGTGGAGCGGCAAAGGCCAAAGAAGGCGGCGACAACAAGGCTGCTGCTGGTGCTGGCGCGCGGGGAAAGAGACAGGATCCCTTTGAGAGAATGGACCCCCAGGAGCAGCAGTTTGACGACGCGATGCGATTCGGCACGAAGACGACGTATGCGCCTTCTTTGACCAAAGAGGGCCTGGCGGCGTTTGTTCCTGCGATGCCTTCTACACGGGAGAGCCGCTTGGCTGCTGTGATGGAGAATTTGAATATTCTCGGTGGAAGAGCTGATCCCGTGGGTGTGCCGCAGGGATTGCAGGCGAAGAACTATGCTGATGAGGTGGAGGCCAATGGGGCGCGGTTCTTTGCGGATGTGAAGGCGAGGGAGGCGGCGGAGGAGTATCTGCAGGAGAAGAGGAGGCTGGACCAGGAATTGGCGGCATCGTCAGCTGATGAGGGAGCCAAGGTTGCCGCAGGGGAGCAAAAGACTATTATCCAGGACGCCGAGGAGTCCATCAAGAAGACGATTCTGGATTCTGTCGTCGAGGGCAAGCACGAGAAGCCTGCGTTTGCGACGGATCCCGTGGGGATTTCGAGGTCGTGGCATCTGAGGGCGGGTACGTATACGCAGAGGGATGTGGAGAGCTTTGAGAAGAAGTTGACGTCTTTGCTGGGCGCTGCAGGAGCTGCTGGTGCTAAAGGCGGCGCTGCTAAGGGTGGGAAGAATGTGAAGGCGAAGGCTTGAAAGATGTGATGGCTTGGGAACAATAAAAGGGTGACTATATATACATGTATTTTTGTACGATTAAAAAGAAATGATAGAAACATGGGCTGTGTTATGATACTGAAATCTCATTGATATTCTGAGTTATATATATAAAAATTGATCATGAAAAGTGTACAGCTATAGCTGCTCCCTTACTTTATGCTGTGATAATGCATAAAGGGGGTCTTGTTTTTTTTGTATTGTACATGACGACGTTGATATCTACTTCACATCTCAGTTGCGATCAAGCTGCTTAATCACCTGCGCCTCCTCGCCATCAATCTCCTTCATCTTCTTATCCTGCACCTTTTGCAGCTCCTTATCCGCCTTCCTCACCACATCCGGCAGCACGGTGCCATTCTTCTTCCACTCCTTGAGCGCCTTCTCGTGCTTTGTCCGCGCCTGGCGCACCCTGTCCTTCCACGCCTGACACGCCTCCTTGACGCGGCGCACGAGGTCGTCCTTGCGCTCCATTTCGACCTTGAGGAGGAGCTCGAGCTCATTGTCGTCGGAGCGCTGGGGCTGCTGGTTGAAGTCCTTGCTGGACTGGACGGCGGACATGATGGGCTTGAGGTACTCGCGGTCGTTGACGAGGAGCGAGATGATGCGGCCGGAGCGGGGCACGATCTGGGCGAGCTCGTGGAGGGGAAAGGTCACTTTGGAGCCGTCGTCGTCTTTGAGGGCGACGGGGAGGGCGCCGAGGGCGTCGGGGTTGAAGCGGCCGCCGTGGAGGACGGCTTGGAGCTGGGCTTTGAAGTGGATGTCGATGGGGGCGTAGGCGGCTGTTAGGGAGGAGAAGTCGAGGGGGTCCTCGGGATTGGGCTGGGTGGTGTCGGCGGCTTTGGAGGAGGAGGAGGAGCGTGGTGATGGTGATGAAGATGATGGAGTTTCGGGGCTGTTGCTTGCGGGAGCGATTTTGCGCTTTTTGAGGAGAGATGAGGAGTGGCTGAATGGACGAGAGAATGAAGCAGCGCAGGGAGCTTTGTTGGTATGTGTAAAGCTTGTTAATGAGAGGCGAGAGGCTGGTGATGCAGAGGAAAGGCAGAGACGTCTGTATGTTTGGAAGAGTTAGCTGCGGAGCTCTCGCAACTTCGAATTGGCAGTTCAATTGAGCTGCTTGCATGGGGGGTTTTTACCCTTCCGGTTGCGCAAGTAAGCGCATTCCATGGCTGGCAAGGCCACTTGAACGAGAGAGCGCCATGGCGAATGATTGTGTGTGGTTGATGAATGGATTGGTCTCGTGTTGGAAGCAGCTTGTAAAGAGCTTGCAGAGAGGTGGGGTGACGTACATACATAGTGGGCGCGAGCTGTTGGATGATAAGATAAGGCAGCTGAGTTGCAACAAGAACAGGCACACTATTCTAAAATTGAATGCCCAATCTAGATAGACGAGAATAACTACCTAGGTAATCGGTTCATATCTTCAGTTCGGTCTTGTTTCTTTCCGTTCACGTGTTCATTTCATTTTCTTTGAATTACTCTCTTCATAGTGGCTAGACTGCACCTGTTCTCGTCTAACGTATTGGCAGCGAACAGACCTCAAGGATACGGATGTAATAGAAACAGTGCATAACTGGGTAGTAGTAAAAACTCACAAATGCTGTTTCGACTGAGTATAGCATTCTTAAACTTGTTCGTGAATGAATTGGGTATATTTCTATCTATATAGCTGCCTTGTCTTTGAAGCCCCTTCCACTTTGAAAACACCATCAAAGCTAAAACAAAAGGAGGCCATAACAATCGCCATTACGCCTATAAATGATTATTTAACATACTAACTAACACGCAATAATCAACCGGTTTCTACAAACCGGTCAACCCGAGCAAAAAAAGAAATCCATATTATTGATATGACCATGGCAGGGGTCGAACCTGCGACCTTTCGCGGTACTTCTGTAAGGCGACTGCGCTAACCACTGCGCCACATAGTCGTGTGATTTCTTGTTGGGTTAGCGGCAAGGTAAACGAGTATATGAAGCTAACATAAAAAGACCGTTCTTCAAATTGTTTACATGTAGGCACAATGATTTGAGCAGCCGTGCAGTTGAAGCCGCAACACGTTATAAGGAAAGCCTATCACTTTCCTTCCTTGCAAATTTTATTCAAATATTGTGTTGCTATTGGTTGCTTGATCTAGGACTACTGTTGGGTTGATCATGAGAACGCTTCCCTTGAACAAATTCTATACTAAGTCCGAAGAGCATATATATGATCGAAAACATCACACTTCACTCTCCTATTGGCTTCACAATCTTCCTTGTTATTTGTGTTATCATCATCTCATTGTATCGTAGAACATTAAAAGCTTTTAGCTAACCCCCCCATCTACCTCGTTCATTTCACATATTTAGCTCTGAAGAGGCTTGCCCATCCCACCATAGGTCATCATCTTTGTAATCTGGTACTCTGCAATACCGTATTTTGACCCCTCTCTACCAAAACCACTCTCCTTAACACCTCCGAAAGGCGAGACAGGGTCAGAGATGATACCGGTGTTAATACCAATCATGCCAACCTCCAGAGCTTCAGCAACACGGTGGACCCGCTCCAAGTCACGAGCGTAAAAATAGCCAGCCAGGCCAACTTCAGAGGCATTCGCCAGCTTGACAACCTCGGCCTCAGTCTTGAATTTGAAGAGGCCGGCAACAGGACCAAAGGTCTCCTCAGAGGCAATAGCCATATCGGCATTCATGTCACGCAGGACAGTCATGTCGTAAAAGTTGGATCCAACATCAGGTAGCTTCTGGCCACCGACGAGGAGCTTGGCGCCCTTCTTGATGGCGTCTTGGACGTGGTGGTCGACCTTGCCGATGGCGCGGTCGTGGATGAGAGGACCGTGAGTGACACCCTCTGCGAAGCCGTTGCCAATCTTGAATGCCTTGACCTTTTCGACGAATTTAGCCACAAAATCTTCATAGATGCCCTCCTGAACGTAGATTCTGTTGGCGCACACGCAGGTCTGGCCTGAAGATCGGAATTTGGAAGCAACGGCGCCCGCGACAGCAGCGTCAATATCAGCATCGTCAAAGACGATAAAGGGGGAGTTTCCACCGAGCTCCAGTGACAGTTTCTTGAGAGTGCTGGATGACTGCTTCATCAGAAGTTTGCCGACGTTTGTGGAGCCAGTAAAGGAGACCTTCTTGATTGTGGGGTTTGTCGTCAGTTGCTCGCCGATGGCGATGGTGTTATCATTTGTCGTCACGATGTTGACCACGCCCTTGGGGATTCCAGCTCGGTGAGCCAGCTCAGCAAGCGCAAGGGCTGTGAGGGGGGTCTCGGCGGGCGCCTTGCACACGACGGTGCATCCCGCTGCCAGAGCCGGGCCAATCTTTCTCGTAATCATAGCCGCGGGGAAGTTCCATCTGTGGTCATTTGGTGTCAGCGCAATGTGGTCTAAGTTCTAAGAGGGACATGTAACATACGGAGTGATCAGACCGCAAACACCAACAGGCTCCTTGGTAGTCCATACTCGGTTTCCTGGTACGCTGGCCGGAATGACGTCGCCGTATGTGCGGGGAGCCTCCTCGCTGAACCATTCGAAGAAGTTGGCAGCATAGGCGGCCTCACCTCTGGCATCTGCGAGAGGCTTTCCGTTCTCCCAGGTGATAAGCTGGGCAATGTCCTCTGTGTTCTCTACGGCAAGGTCGTACCACTTGCGCAGCAGCTTCGCGCGCTCGCGGCCGGTCAGATTTCGGAATGTCTTGAAGGCATCGGCGGCAGCAGTGATGGCGGACTCGGTATCGCTGGTGGTGAATTCGGGACATGTTGTGATTACTTCGCCAGTGGCGGGATCTTATGACGGATAGCCTAACATTTGCAGAGACATAAACAGGGAAGAGAGAAGCTCACCGGTGACCTCAAAGGTCTTGCCAGACTTGGCAGCCACCCACGCGCCATTGACATAGCAAACATCCTTCTTCAGCAGGGACGGATCTCTGAGCTATTGTTGCGTTCAAACTCCAATTAGCTTTCGGCTACTCCCAGGAGCGACGACATGGACCAATTGCGCCACAGCGGCCTGGAACGTACCTTGGGGGCCATGGTGGAAGCTCTTCTGACTAGAATTGACGATATACCGGGAGCGCAGCGATAGGCCGAGGAAGCAGCAAGTCGATGCAGTAACGCCATTGAAACGGAAGAATTGCAAGATACAAAGAGAGGGCGGAGGAATCTAGTTATACTAATTAATCTACGGGCTCGTTACACAGTCTAAAGCCTTCGATGATGGGGGTTTAGCTAGCACAAGTAGCTCTGGACGCAGCTTGGCGGTACGTGATTGGAAATACTCGAGTCTAGATTGCGGAGGAGGCAAGATGTCATGAACCGGCCCGGGTCAAAGCGCGGGTGGAGGCGGGGACCTCGATCAGTGACGTTCACGCGGCACTACAGCAGCGGGTTGGCGGGCAAGAGGGGTGCAAGAAACACCGCCGGTCTAGCACAGAGACTGTAAGTGATAGGCGGCGGTGTTTTTTGCTCCCCGCATGGCGGGGTACCGGCGCTGGATCAGGATCCATCTCTGCGACACTGCAAGCTGGCTGGCGGCCAGAACCGGGTAGAAGCGTGGATTACTTTTACATACAGGTGTGCGTTACATGCACATGAGGTAGGCCAGGCTTGATATGCACGAGGCCGGGCCGGTGGAAGCCACGCCGGGGCTGGGGCCGGAACGGAAGCATTAATGCCTGGAATAGGAAGTTATTTTGCTGCGTGTACTGAGACTCGTGACCAGGTAGGAAACCGTGTTATTGGTTATGTAGTTTCAAATTCAACTTGATTGATCATCGTGCTTGGGTATATAAAATATGTGACAAAAGAAATGAAAAATATATGTACATGGTTGCGGATTATGGCCTCCTTTTTTTTTTGGCGGGTTTCCTCACTCCAATCCTCAATCTCTGCTCTTCTTTCCATGGCCTCCAGGGCCTAGTATCATTACCATCCATCATATTGCTTGCATGAGAAAACCTTGCGCCATTGCCTTATCCGAATAACTCAAACACGCCCTGTTCATGGCGGACATATAACGATGAAGAAAGAAAAATGTCATGGAGCCAGCTGGCTCCTAAGCGTACGACACTACTTCACTCTCCTGTCTTAGTGGGAGCTTTCGGTCGAGAATGTGGAAGGCGTGTGTTCTCGGTGTAAAAGGCACGGCTCCCGAAGCCATTGGCTGCTTCATGCCCATCTCTTTCAGGCCGCCCAGTTCAATGCCCTTGCCCTCTTTTACAGGCTCTTCATCATCCTCGTCCTCGTCGGTATCCAAGTCGTTGAGGTGATTAGGCCACATGGAATAGAGAGAGAAACCAAGGAGCAGCAGGTACACGGTCCTAGAGTCAGAGTCAGTAAGACACATGGGTTATCGTGGGGATTAGCCGAGGCTTACAGCATGTATAATGTGATGAAGAGCGAGCTCTGTGCAATTTGACAGTTGGTGTACTGGCCGTATGGCTTGGCCATATCGCAACCATATCGAAAGTACCACGCGGCCGGTGCCGGGTATCTCGGGTCGGTGTAATCGGGTCCAACTTGGCCATAGGTGCTCACGGCATAAAGGACGACCAGAGCAGTGGAGCTGGCGACAGATACAATGGGATACCACACTCGCATGATGACAGCAATGAGCTTGCTGAGGAGGAAGAAGAGAGAGATGACGGCGATGGCGACGTTGAAATCAGTAAGCCTATTCACAGAGGGGTTAATTACGCTGTTCTTTCTCGTCATCGGGCTCTTGACAAACTGACTTTTGTGACCAGATGAAAGCGAGTTTCGGTTGACTCGTGTGATTGGCATAGGCGTAGAGAATGATGGCGGGGTTTGAGTTGAGACGGTGGTCCCATCCAATCTGCCACAGGGCAGTTCGATACAGATTCGGCTGTGAGAGGGCCGTGATGACGAGCAGAGGTATCAAGCCGATGAATTCCACCAGCATCAGCCAGCGCATCGCCGTTCTTGGGACTCTGGGCCATTTGCGATGGAGGACGTGGTAAGTCCACGGTCGACCTTTGGGGCCAAAGATACCCATTTTGGACAGCCTTTTCCTGCTTCCTTTCCTCGTTTTTTTTCTTCGCTTTACCCTCTTTAGTGAGAGGGAATAGCAGAATGTTCTAAATCAAACAGGCTGCTTAAAATGATTTAAGCTCGATAAGGCGCCGAATGCCAGCTTCTTCGCGATGCAGGGAGCTCTATGCGTACGCCGCAGCAGGACTAAAAGCTCATGTCCGCGTATATGCTCACTTATAAGTGATCGTTGCGCCCAGGCGTCGCTTTGTTCTGCTCTTGTGACCGCGGCTGTCTTTTCGTCGTCCCTTCAGCTCCAGGCTTTGATCTTCTCTCGTTCGTCCAAAATCAGTTTCACATTCGAAAATGGTGCAATGGCCTCTTGAAGGGGGGCCCGACGCATTTTATTCCAGAGCCTCGTGAGAGGGAACCAGTACCCAGCGCTTCCGAACTCTACTGAATGGGGGGGGGCGCTTTAGCGACCAACTCCCCCCCAGCGGCCAGGCGAGTTAGAGTCTCTGGCGCTCGCTTGGCGGTGGAGAAGCCTCTGCAAGGTGCAGGCGCTTGGGCCTGTGATGAGCTGCGATTGGCCAGACTGCCAGGTGACAGCGAAACCCCGGGCCAATCGCAGCGGCTGTCCTGCCTCTGTTTTAAGCGCCCAGATCCGAGGTGCATGGCACGATTGGCAGGCAGGCCAATTATGTGGCCCGCATGCCCGCCATCAGAGCCTGCGATCGCCAGACTTTCAGCGGCAGCGGGACCGGGCAGGAGAAATTTCACCTTCGCAGCGGCCTCGATGCGCTGCTCCCCTTGCCCGCTGCTGGTGACGCCGAGCACGTTGCTTGCAGATGTTTGGCATGGCAAGGCGCCCGGCTCGGACTTCCGTGCGAGTACGAGGGTGCTCAGGCCGATGGAGCCCATGATTCCAGCTAGTGCGAGCAGGTTTATTATTCATTCACGGCTGTTGGGCCTGGTGTTCAAGTGTTGTACAGACAATCTAATCAATGATTTCTATTCGGCCGCACGCCATGATGGGTGGCGCCAATAGTGTGCCGAGCCAAGCGTCTTGGCTCGTGGGCTCGCATTGCGGCTTTGGAGCTGTCCGAGTGCCTGGACGCCACAATATTGCGTGGTTGGCTCTTTTGTTGGTTCGATAAGAACATGCATGCCGGGGGAGTTGAGTTCCTCGGTCTTTAAGTTGCGTACATGCACCTACATATGCAAGGGACTCAACGTCGGCTTTTTTGTTACATCGACGATTCAGCATACAGTTCTGAACTCTGGTTTAGAAGTAAGGCACATACATGTAGTAGTTTCTTCCCGCGGGTTAACGTCTGAGTAAGCTTACACTCAGTTTAACTTTGGAACCAAGAACGCCTCTTCCGCTCTGACAGAACTATTATATAAGGTAAGTTGCCACCAGGCCTTGCTGCTACCACAACCGTAATGTGTAAATGAGAACTTGATAAGCGAGCCTCGCTTTATCAGTAGCAATTCCATGCAACATTATGCCACCACATCGTAGCAAAAATAGGCAGCATGTTATAAACCTTGCTTATTCTGTCTTTCATGGGTCCGCCCGTTTCTCCGCACGGGACGCTTCCGGGGCGGCAAGCTGAGACAAAAAGATGCAGTCGAGATGATCAGCAACATGTACATAGTATGCTTTTTACTGGGTTATATGTTAAGGGCATACTCAACTGTTCATCGATTTAGCATAAATTGCGACGAGCGATGATCCTCTATCTGAATCCCAGATTTGAGTATATCACGATTCAGCACATCGCCAAGCACTGCAAGGGCGCCGTCTGCGGGGTTCAATGTAGGGTAGCTTGAAGTTGACAGTAGGAGAGACATTTGATGTTTGCTTATGACCCTACCGCCGTAGTTGTAAAGCCGAGTTCTCGCCTAAATAAAGCTCAGACAAGACTTTGAGCTGGACACAAAACTATCACAGGCACCTAACAATCTGCGCTCTCTCGCAATTACTATACTTCATATTAAGTACAAGTGGGAATGCAGCTGAAAGGGCTGCCGGCTGCAAAACAGGCCCAACAAGCCAAGCCATCGCGTGAAATGGCCGCATATCGAGTGACCTGCAGCAGACCCCAGAGTGACGGGTAGGGATTACAAGCAAGTGCTTGTACCCGCGGCGCTAAGAAACATCAGATGTTGCTGATTTGATGGCAAGCTGATCAGTAATGGGTAGCACTTGGCAGACGCGCATGGATTTCCGGGGCTCTACTAATATCCCGCGAGCTCATGCAGCAACGAAGTCGTTTCGACTTGATGGCGATGAATAAGCACGGGCTAATAAACAGCGAAAAATATCCACTCCCTGTTGGTTTGGCTTTTCTGCGTAAGAAATTGATTCTGTTAAATGCTGGTACATTCCTTACAAACCGACCGGCGCTACGATATAATACTACTTACTGATTGATACCTCGGTCCTATGCATTTATATGTAGATGCGGGCTTGCAAGATTCCTGATCAGTAGCGTGAATCTTTCCTCTCACTTCTCGTTTTCCTAAAAGAGTAAAACAGAGCGCTGTAATTCCGAAAAGTCGCTAAACGGCCAGTCGTCTATTTAGTCAGGTACATGTACTCGTGTATCTAACCCAACACACTTTGGCTGCACCTATGAGACATGGCCTCACAAGTATGTGTCTACAAATACGAGTATCACAAAGCCGCCAAAGGCCGATGGTGAGACAGCTGACAGCCAAAGGAGCAAGCTAAGGTGTGCTTGCATGCGCTTCTTGGCCTTCTCTCCAAGCGGGATGTCCGCCGACGTACCTATGTATCTCTTCTGCGGCTGCCCTTGGGCTCAGCTCAATTTGATCTTCAGTTTTTCTCTGTCTTTTTCCCTTTCTGTGTTTTTTTTCCCGATGCTATTTTTTTGGTCTCATCTTTATCTCGGGCTTTTGATAATTTTTTTTTATCCGAATTCCACCCAGCGGCAAATGAAAGTCGCTCGTCCCTGTCTTAGTGGGTAGCTCAGACGAATCTAGAACGGTCTAGAGTAACGAGTGCGAGCGTGACCCCAAGTCCGCTGTGCGCTCAGAAATCAATTTTTAGTAAGGATCAGGTCAAATTCAAAATGTATCTGTATGGACTGCTACCTAATACGCCACGAATCCTTCAGGTGCTGTCTTATATGAGGTACGTTTTTGTACTATGTACCTGCATAAGGTGGACTGGGTTTATATGCCTGTGCAATATAAACACTCGCGGTCTAAATATCAACCTGCTTGGGTATGTCAACATGAGCCTGATATGCCGTGGCGGTGATTGCATGTATTTGTAACCAATTCCCGTTGAGGTGTCGTACAATCCGGGTGAGATATGTATGACAGCCGTTGTTTTGACACCAAAAGTCTTTTTCCACTTGGGATGCCAGCCGTCTCTTAGCAGAGGAAAATACCCAGCCTAGCTCGGAGCAGCTCCTCCACTGACCCCTGCTTCGCCACCTTTATTTTCACAGTAGCACTGCTAGCGGAGGGCTGATTTGCTGGAAATTACCCGAAGAGAGCTCCATTCTCATCAAGCAAGGAGAATTGAGTGCATACAGTAAAACGTGGTGACATTTGCAGGCTAATGCGCACTATGCTGCCGCGCAGGGAAAGGGCCTAGCCGGTGCGACGGACAGTGTGGACAGCCCAATCAGACACCGTAGGTGGACTCGGCAGTGCTGCAGCTAAAACAGCAACCAGGAAAAAAAAAAAAAAAAAAAAAAGAGAGAAGTCGACCCACGATAGGCCTTTTGCACCCCCCACCGAGGCAATCCACATCCATCCCGTCGTCTCCCTGCGTCGGCTCTGCTGTGGTTCCTCCTTCAGCTGCTAGCAGCAGTAGCACAGGGCCAATATCTGTCTAGTCCAGTGCAGGTGCCGGCATAATCAATGCTGCCACCAGCACTATTGCTAGCGATGCGACCGCTACGACCGCTCTGGCAGCCCATGGAGCCAGTGGGGGGTTTCTGGCCGGGATTGCTTGAATCGATGATTTCGCGGTCCATCAGCCCTTTTGCCCTCGCTGCTCTGACACCTGCCGGCTCTAGTCACCCGTTGGGCTTTGCAACTCCACTCAGGCAACTGCCATCCGGAGCCTCAGCGCTGATCAGCAGTTCCCCGGCAAAGCGACCCTTATTGTCGGGTCCGTCGACCATCTCCGGCACTCGTCTGCGTTGATCCATCGCCAGGACAGACCCGGTGAGTCTCTTCTGCGGCCGTCTGTCTGTCTGTCTGTCTGCCTGTCTGTCTATCTGTCCATCTGTCAGTTGCTGGAAGCCGTGCTGCGCGGCTCGCCCCTATCGATGCCGCCCAAAGCTCATGCTGCTTACGCCTGGAGCTCCCTTTCGCCATCCTGAGGTCCCACAGCCACGACACTTCCATAAGCTCAGCTTGCGCGATTCCAAGGTCTGTGGACACTGACCGAGTTCCGTTCAGCCTATACGTTCGTTTCAGCCGTTGTACTGCGCATAGGGGACTCGATACGTGGTCCTGGTCCTGGCCCTGCTGCTACTCTTTGCTTGCCTCCCCGGCCACCTCCTCTCTCTCTGCAGCCTCACCGCGAACACTTCCTCGTATACAGCACGCAAAGGGTCCTGCCGTCTACACGCCGTGCCGCAATCGACGTCTCATCGGCTGCCGTGCTCGTGCCCTGCCCGCATGGCCTGCAAAGCCGTTGAAAGACATTCCAGGTGCGGCTACCCATAGAGGGTCAACGGCGACGGCTCGCTCGCTCGGCCCATACCCACCCATCATCCACCCTCGCTCGTCGGGCCATCTCGATCTCGTCTGCACAAGTCCCATACAGCCATAGTAGGCCTAGACCCGTCCGCCACTCGGGTGTCCTGACAAGGTTCGACACCCTCTCCATAAACCCCGCTGTCAGTGAATCTTAGGTCTTGGTCTTCATCGGAAGCCTGCCTTGCTGCAACCAAGCTTTTCGAAGCGAGCTCCTTCTTTCTGTCCTCTGGCATCCTCGCCCCCTCCCGCCGCCTTAATGCAGACCGAGGACGACGCCTCCGCAGATTGCTCTGGCTTTGCCTCCGCCTCTGCTCCTGCATTCTCTTATGCTGCCATCTCTCACCCGTCTTCCGTGCCATCAGAATCAGCACCAACATCAGCACCAGCCTCGACTCAGGCTCCCAGCGCTGCCTCTGGCTCCGGGCTACCGAACCTCCCCCCCAGCTTTGGCCAAGGACCAGCAATCTCTCCTCGACCTCTTGCGCCGGTGCTGGAGACGGCGTCTTCGCCCTTCTTCGCGGGCACTTCGCGCCAGGAGCACTCTAGACACCATTCGGCAGGCTTGCCGGTGCCATGGCATCTCGACAATAGCAGCACTAGTCAAGCAGGCTCTCAGCCCCCAGCAAACTCGATTGCGCCCCTACCATCGCCAAAGAGACACTACGGCTTAAGCCAGGCTGCAACCGCAGGTTCATCATCCGCTGAAAGAGCCGCAAAGCGCCAGTCGCGCAGAAGCAAGCCCGGCCAAGCGATGGGGTCGGTACCGACAAAGAAGCCTCGCACGGGCGCCTCGCCTTCGAGGAGACTAGAAATGCTAAGCGATGCCATGTTTCCTCTGAGCTCCATGCAAGTGAATCGCGAAGATGCAGTCTCTCCTCTCTTCTTTTCCCACGGCCCTGCACGGCATTTTCCTCGTCCTCATAGCGTTCCTGTCTCAGATGCAGCTGCGGCCATTATCACACAAGCTCGCGAGGAAACTGCAGGGACTGTCACGACGCTGAAACTCCCCAGAGCTAGCGTAAGCTCCACAAATGCGGCTCTCTCTGGCAGCACACCGTCGTCCATGGATATGTCTGTACCGTCTCTGAGCCCGGATATGCGCAGCCTGCCCCCTAGCTTGCAGATGCTTCAGGGTGTTGGCGTTCTCGAGCTTCTTGAGCACGACGATAGGCCGACGTTCCTGGTTGATCTCGCCAACTCATCAAACGCTAACCGCCCTGGCTTGCCGATCGTTTACTATAATGGATCTTTGCGGGCTGCCGAGTCGATCCACAGCCTTTTGAACCCCGAGCAAGAAGACCCTGCGTGTCCCGATCTCCCGGAAAACTTTAATGAGTTCAGATCCTGGGCTATGGCTAGTGGGACTGATACGCTGGACGTGCCTTCATCAACTTATGAGTACGGCGGGATCACATGGAATTGCACAACTTTAAGACGGCGGTTTCGGTTCATTAGCGCAAGTGCTGCGTATCATGCAACGCGTCCGACATCGCCAATGGTGGAAGAAACAGCGGAAGAAGAAACCATCATGCTGGGGCAAGATATCAGTGCCCAACCTTTGTCGACGCCAGTTACCCCCGCTGTTGATATCCTCGAGCCGCCCGACTACTTCGGTAACGCCACTGTGAAGCCTCCGCTTGAGTCTATAGACACAACCCTCACAACTCCCGGAACTGGCAGCATAGAGTCCATCTATGATATAAACCGACGCCATCCGGACGATTTCACCAACCAAGTACTGCAATCACAGCCCGTAAGATCGACATTTGACTGGACCAGGATTCCGTACAACGACAACCTCCCAGAGCATATCAAATTAGCCAAGTCGATAGACTGGGGCTCTACACCTGTTGGGCCTATGAGTGAATGGAGCTATAATCTGAGAGGCATGACAAATCTCATCATGGCCAGCCCGAATCCAACCGCCATGTACTGGGGCCCTGAATTTGTCAGTTTCTATAACGCTGCATATGTAGCTTTGGCCGGCAGCAAACATCCAAACCTTATGGGCCAACGATATGCAGATGGCTGGCACGAGATCAAGGATGAGTTTTTGCCCATTTTCAAAACTGCTTGGGACTCTGGTCAAGCAATCATGAAGCACGATAACCAGATTTTCATCAACAGGCATGGATTTTTGGAAGAAACTTTCTTCTCGTGGTCCATAATTCCAATCCTTGGCGAAGAAGGCGAGGTAGTCGGTTTATACAACCCATGTTTCGAAAACACTCGACGAAGAATGAATGAGCGCCGGATGCTTACCTTGCGAGAGATAGGAGAGCGGACGGCTTCAGCGGCCTCCATCAACGAATTTTGGCCGCAGTTGAGGAAGGGCCTGGCGTTTAACGAATATGACATTCCGTTCAGCATGGTCTACTCTGTCAGAGACGAACCCGAAAGCGAAGTGTCGTCGCTACACTCTGGTAGCTTTACCAATTCGCCCCAGCTCATTCTCGAGGGATCTCCTGGTGTCCCAGAAGGCCACGTCGCGGCCCCTCAAACCATAGATCTACGTACATCAGACGAAGGGTTTGCGCCGTATGTGCGACAATCCTTGGCGCGGGGCGGTGAACCTGTTGTGTTATCAGAAGATGATGGTACTCTGCCTAAGCATCTCATAGAAGGATTTGAGTGGCGAGGGTTTGGGGAACCGTGTAGAACTATTGTCGTCTTCCCGGTCATTCCTACAAACACCGGCGAAGCTGTAACAGGTTTTATTGTGCTTGGGGTGAACCCACGGCGGCCCTATAACGACGACTACAAGCTATTTATCCACCTTCTATCGCGGCAGCTGGCAACCTCTATGGCTTCGGTTCTGCTGTTTGAAGAAGAGATTCGGCGTGGCCAGCGAGCAGCACACCTCGCCCTGATGGATCGTCAAGAGCTCTCAGAAAAGCTCGAGCAACGCACACAAGAAGCCAGCGAGTTGGAATTGAAATTCACACGCATGGCTGAGTTTGCCCCGGTTGGAATGTTCATTGCCGACAATCTTGGCCACATCAACTACTGTAACGACATGTGGTGGCAGATCTCTCGCAACGCTCGATCCGAGCAAATAGGTACTGTCTGGATGGACAGTGTTCGAGTTGAAGATAGGCCTAGGCTGGAGGAGGCTTGGACACGTCTTCTGGAGCAAAAAGTGACCATTTCATTAGAATTTCGATTCAACTGCAGCCAAGTTAGCGGAGATCACACTGTCGACACCTGGGTCCTGATGAGCGCCTTTCCGGAGAAGGGTCCCGATGGCAGTTTGGCATCCATTTTTGGCTGCATTACAGATATCTCTTCCCAGAAATGGGCTGAAAGGGTTCAGAGCGAAAGACGCGAAGAAGCTGTGGAGCTGAAGCGCCAGCAAGAAAATTTCATCGACATCACGAGCCACGAAATGAGAAACCCCTTGTCGGCGATCCTTCAGTGTGTAGATCAAATCGCCAATAGCATTGCCTCGTTCAACGCCCACTCGGACAAAGCAGAAGTAGATACCCTTTTGGAATCCTGTCTTGATGCTGCCAATACCATCAATCTTTGCGCCAGCCACCAAAAGCGTATTGTTGACGATATTTTGACGCTGTCGAAGCTCGATTCCAACTTACTAGCTGTCACTCCTGTTGATGAGCAGCCAATAAAGGTTGTCCATCGTACGCTCAAGATGTTTGAAGCAGAGTTGATTGCGCACGACATAGCTTTCGAATTCCGCGTCGACAATAGCTTCGACACTTATGGAGTCAACTGGGCGAAACTGGATCCATCACGACTGAGGCAAGTGCTGATCAATCTCATGACCAACGCTATCAAGTTCACACAGGGTCGAGAGAAGCGTGCCATTACCGTGAGTATGTGCGCAACGAAAGATATCTCTGAGGTTACAAGTCAAGGGACGTTTTACTTTGAACGAAACGATGTACAGCGGACAGTCGGCATGAATATTGATAACGAAGGGGAGTGGGGCTCTGGTGAACGGTTCAATATCCACTGCTCAGTGGAGGACACCGGCGCTGGTCTTGGTGATGAAGAAATGAAGGTCCTCTTCCAACGCTTCCAGCAAGCCACTCCTCGGACGCATGTACAGTATGGTGGCTCTGGGCTGGGACTATTCATCTCCAGGATTTTGACTGAAATGCAAGGTGGCCAGATCGGCGTCTCTTCGCAGCGGGATGCTGGAAGCAAGTTCAGTTTTTACATACAGAGCCGCAAATGCCTGAATCCCCCTTCTGAATATGAACACATCACGCCATTCAAGCTCGAACGCAAGATTCAGACGCCTCCCAATAGCAGCCAACCCCCGGGCAGTTCTGCGTCGCGAGGCCAGTCGGATGCAGGCCGCAACCCCCTCTTCGACGTTCTCATTGTGGAGGATAATATTGTCAATCAGAAGGTGTTGCAGCGGCAGCTGCGTAACTACGGCAATAACACGTTCGTGGCCAACCACGGTAAAGAGGCACTTCAGACCCTACAGAAATCAAGATTCTGGGCAGGTCAAGAGGCCGAAGGTGTTGATATATCGGTCATCCTTATGGATTTAGAGATGCCTGTCATGGACGGCATGACTTGCGCAAGAAAGATACGTGAACTCGAAAAGGAAGGGACAATTATCAAGCACATCCCTATCATTGCGGTTACGGCTTATGCGCGGCCAGAACAAATTGAAAATGCAAAGGCTGCAGGAATTGTAAGTTTCATCATCCCCTTTGTAGATCCAAATCGTTACCTTTTTGACACTGTCGCTAACCCTTTGCTTCCTATAGGACGATGTTATCTCCAAGCCATTCCGCATTCCCGAGCTCATTCCCAAAATTGAAGAGCTGGTGGGCAAGTATCAGAGCCTTTCTGTGTCGGGCGACACATGAAGGCGATGAACGGCACTACCACTCGGAAAATGCCGCCAATCATGCAGCGGCTTTTCTTTCCCTTGTTCCGCTCTATAATACACATCTGTCTATTATGACATGGCATATGTGAAAAGTTTGATCATTCTCATACCCGTCGCGTTTTTTAGATTTGCATATATACGGTTGCTTAGCGAGACATTTCAAGCCTGGGAGTTTTTGGTATTCATTTCTTCTTTCTTCCCCATTGTGTCAATTTCGCTTTGGGATCTTCTTCTTCTTCTTCTTCTTCTTCTTTTGTTTTCTTTTTTAATTTGATGTCATATTCGGATACAATTGGCGGAGTCAGAAAAGGAAACAGCAAGCGAGGGATTTGGGATTTTCTTTAATTTGTGTTTTTCAATGTTATCGGCATACGCGAGGTGGCCTCCTCAGATACCAAGTTTGTTTTTTTTCTTTAGACAAAGTCAGTCTTATTTACACACGATTGCGAAAATGTGGGAAGAGAGATGGGACATAGATATACTAGAGCGTGTCCTGAGAGAGAGTGAGAGAAAGACAAAGAGAAAGAGCGTTATTGACCGGATTATATATACAAAGAGGTGATCCAGGAGGAGGATGTTAATAAGTATAACGTTAGAAAGGAATACATACACGGAAAATTTCCATCAAGCTACATTGTTCACTCTTGCAGGTTTTTTCTTCTAATTCTTGAGCATTTGAGACAGATACTCATGATTTCGGCTTTCTCGGTAAGAGATAACTGCGTCTCTCGATGAGGCTAAACTACGCTATACATACCGTTCTGCCTGGAGGGTTAGCAATATCTTCTCGGTACTACTATCTGAGTATCTTAGATATGGCCAATATGCAGTTGATATATAAAGTGGAGGCTGAGGGAGATTGGACTCTAGAGCGATCGAAAATCGCCTAGTGTGTGTTTGGGCAACATATGTTGCTTGTGAATACAAAACGTTCAAGGTGATAAGACTTTTAGAGCAGTCAAGTTTGATGAGTTGGGTTTCACTCAATAAGCCGTGTCATACTAATCTAGCACACACCAGAAGCTATAATCGTATGGCAAGAACATAAAAGGGAGATCGATATGACTCTCAGCTTCGAGGGGTCTGGAGAATGTGTTCAGATATGGTTTGAACTGCAACCGAGGGATATAATTCAAGGTACCCCTTCTTGATGAACCAAAGTTTAAAGTTGAAGTCACTAAGACAGCAGAAACTATCGCTGATATCGGAGAACAACCTGCTTGGCTTGGTTCGGCCCTTCGCTCATCTCCTTCTGAAACTGGCGTCGCCATCGTTGGTGCTTTTGTGAGTAGCGTGGGCATGAATCCAAACACCGAGCTGGCCGGGGAACAGGCAGCGGTATTCTTCTGCAATATTGGGTTTGAAGTCAAGGTGTTTGCTCATATAGACAAGATTTCGGATGGCCAATGCTGGTACCCGCTATTCCGATGGCCCGTCGTCGTTATAGGCTATTCGACCACCTGGAGGCTAATGTCTAACAATGGGCTTGAAATAAGCCTAGGCACTTTGAAGAAACTAATAGGGACAGATCGTATAAGCCCTATCAACAACAAGTTTTATATCGTGGGAATGTCGAGATGGCTGGTATCAACGTGTTATTCTGACAGCATTGTGCTTTGGCACATGATTTATTAGAATAACGGTGGTCTCATCTCATATCCTGATGTGGAAAAACTCTAAACTGTTAATGTCAGTGTGTCTGACATGCAAACAAGTCGCCATCTTGGCTGGTGTTCGCAAGTGGAATTCCTTGATGGTAAGAAAATCGCTGTTAAATGTTTATCCTTGAACGGTGTTAACGTGGTCTCCAGTGTCTGCCGATGGCAGCCAAACCAATTATAAGGCGGCTACCGGGGAGAGAGAAACACCATCATGGATCGTTTAGGAGTTCTAGAGAAAAAGATTAGGCCTTCTGTCCCAGAAGCACGTAGTGTTTTGGGACGTCGTGGAGCAAGCGTGGGTGGTTGGTGAACGGGGTAAACATATTGCTCCATTTCTTCCGCACTTCTCTCGATCTTTCCTCCCCTTGATCTCTTGACTATTTGAGATTCGTGTTCATGCATTTGTATCTCCTTTGGCAGGAGAGAGCTGCGTATCTCGGTAATAATTGTCATGGCTATAGTTGGAGAGCTGCCGAAGGCTATAGATAAGTGAAAATACCTACGTGCTGTGGATGGCCGAGTCTTCGTCTTTGATAGTTAGTGTACGAGTGTTCATTTGAATAATATACCATACTTCAATCCTCATGGTTTGTTTATAGCCATAATTGTAAATCATAGTCATGGTACAGAACGTTAATAAATAGGTCTGAAGTAAATCCTCCAAACGATCACAGAACGAATGAAACGAACTCCACGACCAATACACAATAGACAAAATTTTTGCAGTAACAGCAAAGCAAAACACATGATATAGCTAAATGTTTAGCCAAGCCATCGGGTATTTGCGTCCCAATCTGGCGAGCACTGGAAGATCGCAAACTCTCCAGCAAGTGCTATTGTCTGCCGGCAGAGTTGTAATAAAAATCGCCCTGACAAATTATGTTATGGCTGCCAAGAGTATTGCTTGTAAAGTCACGCTGGTGCCGGTTCATTAAACCATCCCACCCTTGCACGGAAGCGCTCTTGTCGACATAAATATCTTGCGCTGTTTGGGAGGTGGACACATCAGGTATTAACTTGTCATCCATTGGATCGAGCTTGTACATGTCGTCCGCAAATTCGAGTGTCTTAGGAATCTTTTCCAATGGAGCCACAGCGACCTTATAGATGGTGGCTTTTCTCATGGAGACGTTAACATCCTCGGCGTTATTGTCAGAAATGGCACAGTCGTCGAATAGTTTCCTATTCAAGAGACTGGCTACCACCTTGTGATATCGCGGGTAATCAAATACGTCATACGATTTTTGTTGTTTAACAAGCTGTTTCGCGAGAGTCCATTTCTTATTTACATCGGCGCCTATGTAACCGGTTTCTTCAACCGACAGACTCTGCCCTCGGCCAATCTCTAACAAGATGATGCAGAGAGAAAGAACCCTAGGATATGGATAAATGATAGAATGCTTGTCGCAGTATTCCATAAATCCATCGTTTTTGTCAACAAATTTGATAACGAAGTAGGGCTTATACGCAAAGAGTACAGTTTCTCTTATCGCATTAATACCACTGTCGTCACCTCTCGGCTCAGGGAGGAAGTGTATAGTGTCGCTCGACCACTTTGTATTCATCCATGGTGAGTCGTAATACTGCCAGAATGATCAGGCAACAATATAAGCTAAAACAAGCTTCATCCGATGAGAGAACCTATGGGTTTTCAAAATCTCTTCAAGGGACTTACTGGGACCAGGAATTGCATGCTGGGTTATGGGAGAACCGTGGTGCAGGTGATAGAGCTTAGAGTCTTGGACATGGCAGCATATGCGACTTTCAAGCTTGGCTCCGACAATCTCGCAGAAGAGACCGGGTAGTACGACGCTTTGCTGTTCAGATCGTCGCGGACTCGGTATTCCAGTGGCAGGATCGTCAGTGTGCCTGATCATCTTTCTATTATGACTCCTGTACGACAATTGAGTCAGTATTTGGCATGTTCTCTAGGTCCAAAAAGCTTGACCCTACGTTGGCACTGTCAACTGTAGATCCTGCCAGTAGTCGCAAGAATTGGGGGAAGCTGAAAAGAGAATATCAAACACCACGCGACCGTTCTCCTGCCCTGAGTCACTCTATATAAACCAAGCAGAGTGGTTACGGCATGTTGAGAAGGATCATCCTCGATGCTGGGAGTGCTTACCATGCCGAAAGCGTGGTCAATCATCCCTAGTGTTTACTTCGATCGAGGAGTTCATCAGGCACACCAAGCTACACCATGGTGATAGTATCACAGAGGATCAGCATCCCACATTGATCTCCGCTGCTGCTAGGGCAGCCCCTTTTGACATAACTCAATGCCCTCTGTGCGACCAAATGGGTCCCGCTGATTCCGATGAACTGCTCGACCACATTGCCGAACATGTGCATACCTTTTCGTTACGGTCTCTTCCCTGGCCAGACGAGCCAAGTACCCACGGGAATAAGCTGAATTTTTTTGATAACCATGATTACTTCGAAGACGGCTCAGACGGCTCAGACGGCCAGTCATACGACGTATTTAATTTAAAAATTACTATAATAATATAATTAAAATAAATTATTATAATATAAATAAAATAAATTTATATTATATAATACTTAATAATATATAAACTATTATAATTACTAATAGTTACTTTATATAGCTATTTATAACCTTAAATATTAAAAATATAACTTTAAAATATATAACGAAAGACGCTGACGATCTTGGTTCTTTGCCTTCAAATGCTTCTTCAACGCAGCGCAGCTTCTCTACAGACGTCGACGAAGGGTCTGCAGAGCTCATGGAGGTGCAGCCCCCACTCAGGGTAGGAGGCTTATGGAAGATGCAGATGTCACCCAGAGGCCCTCCCTACAAGAACTACAAAATTGCAATCATTTGTATATCGCAGCTCGAGTTGACGGCCATCCGCGCCTTGTTCGACGAAATCTATCAAGATATACAACTACATCCGAGTGGCAGCAGTAGGTACTTCGATGACACCGATAAATACATTCTCGGCCGCCTGGGGACACATTATGTGCTTGCTACCCGTTCACGAATCGGACACTATCAGATGTTTGGCGGCTTTAAATTCGCCTCGGATATTGAGAAAAATTTCCCCAAAATAAGGTCGTATTTTGTTGTGGGAACTGGTGGAGGAATACCCTCAGAACGACATGATATTCGCCTAGGTGATGTTGTGGTTCAGCGCTGGTATCATCAAGTTCAATATCGAGGGAGTAATGCAGAAGCGGGAGAGTGCGGAATTCATCGAACGTGTCGGGCCGTCGATGTTCGCTGCAATGAGCTCGATACAAGCTGATAAAAGCCTCCTTTACAATGTTTTAAAGGGACACCTAGAAAACATAGTAAGCTCGGAGCCTGAGTATCAAAGCCCTGGAGAGCATCGTGATACGCTATTCCACGCTGGTTCCAAACACAAATACCGACAAAAGACGTGTGAAGACTGCGAGGGTCCTCATGGTCAGAGAAAGCCTCGGCTTCCAGGGCCACATATTCATCATGGCTTTATTGGCTCTGTAAACTGTCCTGTAGACGACACAACGTCTCGGGACTACATTGGTAAGATGGACGTTCTAAGCCTTGAGGAGGAAGGTGTTGGTAGCCTTATGTTGGCCAGAAACAACTGCTTGATGATTCAGGGAGTTTGCGATTATGCCGACTCGCACAAGAATGACGAGTGGCACAAGTATGCAGCAGCTACTGCTGCTGCCTTTACTAAAGTTTTTCTTCTTTTGGAACCTGACTATATAGACACTCACTATATAAAAGACGTAGGGCGGTTTTTTTATACAAATCATGCAAAAGCAAGAGCTATGGTTCCTTAGCGATGAAAGGTTAGTCTGTCTAGCTCTTACGCTTGCGATGGCAAGGGGAAACATAAGAGTTAGCTAAAATCATATTATTTTATCTACATGGTCGAACATTCGAATGATAAAGAGAGAAAAAGTCTTATACATTTAAGGTTACTCATTAATGTATAGCACAAATAGAACAGAACAGTAATGAACAACATCCTCAACACTTCAAAGTACCTGCTCTTTCTAGCTAGACCTCCACTTGCTCATCAATCCGCTCTTTTTTTTTTATTCTTTTTTTCTTCTTTTCTAAAAACAAGAATTGAAGAAATAGTTACATGTTTCTCCTTCTCGGGCATGCCGTTGTTTCGCCACGGTAGCTCAAGTAACGTCACGTCAAAATCTCCGAATACCATGATTCTCCGTTTCAGCTAAAGCCAAAAAGCCTTGTAGAGCTTGGTCCCAAAAAGAGCATTGAGTGGTGGATTAAAAAGAGCCCGGCGGCTTTTCTAGTTGAAACAGTAATGAGTCATTGGTGAGCTTAGCATCACATCTCTCTCAGAAACTTCACATGTCTTTGGGAAAAAAGAGTAGGCTGTTACAGTATAAAATTTTCGTTCTAGTACCCACTCGATTTCGATCGGTTTGAAGCTTCGCAGACTAAATTAGCATCGTGCATTAGTCCACAAGGCTGAAATGCTTAGTTTGGGGAGAGAAGTGACGAGAAAGAAAAAAAAAAAAAAAAAACAATCAAGGAGGGAAAAAATTGTGTTGCGCCATCCAATAATAAAGAATCAATTGATTTCACATGGCAAATTAAAATATATCTCAACAAATATCATTGGTATATTAGTTATTAATTATCTCCTCCTCTCGGGTATCGAACAAAGCAGAACGCGAATGCTGTATACTAGCAACATGAATTTTTTCAAGTTTTTTAATAGTGAATTCTCGTCCATTTGACGTGCAAAAACAAAATGAAAAGTGGTATCAGTGAAAGCAGTCTCGACAGGGTATCTTGGTATCTTGAAGAAATGCAGATCCTTCCATTCCCAGTCCTCTCATGCGTGTTTTCTTTTCGCAACAATTATATCAAGGAAAGTTTTGCAAAGTGTTTAAAGCCGTTAAAAAAACACTCGCTGTCAGCGAGTTCTCTAAGCGGCCGCAATGACGGCGGGGGTAGCGGTGGTGATGTCCTCGGGCTTGTTCTCAGCCTCGGCCTCGACAGGCTTGGGGGCTTCCTCAGTGGCGACAGCCTCCTCCTTGGCAGCCTCCTCGGTCTTGGCAGCCTCCTCGGTGGCGGGAGTCTCCTCCTCCTTGATGGCATCCTCCTCCTTGGCCTCCTCAATGGCCTTGTCGTCAGACTTGGCGGCTCCCTTGCCCTTGATGGTAGCACGGAGCTTGGAGAACGCGCCCTTCTTCTCGTCGCCCTCGGCAGCAGGGCCGGGGGACTTGTCACGCTTGCCAAAGTTGAAGGGCAGAGAAGACTTGCGCTTCTCCTTCTCCTTCTTGGCATCGCCGTTGGCCGCAGCGACCTCGGTGGTCTCAGTAGGGACGGTGGCGGGGCTGGAAACATCGACGGCCAAGGGGGTGGTGGCCTCAACGGGAGGGATGACGGGAGCAGACTCAGTGGCGGGGACCTCCTCCTCCTTGGGAGACTCAATCTCGGGCTTGGCCTCAGCAGCCTTCTTCTCCTTCTTAGAGAAGACGTTGCCGAAGAAGCTGGTACGCTTGTTGACGGTAGGCTTCTCCTTGGGGGACTCAGGCTGGAGCTCTTCGCTGGCCTTGGTCTCACCCTCGACGACGGGCTCAACAACAGCGGGGACCTCTTCGGTGGCAGGGGCCTCAACCTCGGGGACGGGCTCAACAACAGCAGGAGTCTCAGTGGCGGGGGCCTCCTCAGTCTTGGCCTCCTCCTTCTTCTCCTCCTTCTTGCCGAAGCCGAAGAAAGAGGTGCGCTTGCGGCTAGCAGAGCGGCGCTCGTTCTCCTTGACCTTGAGCTCATCCTTGGCGGGCTCCTCCTTGGCAGCCTCCTCAGTCTTGGCAGCGGTCTCCTCAGCAGGGACAGCAGCCTCCTCGACAGGGGCAACCTCCTCCTTGGGGGCCTCAGTCTTCTCCTCCTTGGGGGCAGGCTTGAAGCTCTCAATGGTCTGCTTGTAAACCTCAGACTCGGTGACAGCAGTGGCGAGCTCCTTGGCCTCAGCAATCTTCTCCTTCAGTTGGGCGACCCAGTTGTCGCGCTCAGCGGCAGAGGCAGCCTTGAAGCTGTGCTTGTTGCCCTTGGCGGTGAGGTGGAACTTGTTGGAGCCATCGGTCTCGGGCTCAGTGGCATCAGACTACATATTCTAGAGTTAGCCTCTCGCGTATCGACACATGTTGTTCGACGATCTTGCGATGATTGCTTACCAGGTTGATGACGCCGTGGGGGGCCTTCTTGTCTCCAATGAAGAGAAGACCCTTGCCGGTGTGAGCAGCCCAAGCAATGTTGTGCTGGGCAACCTCAGCGTGCTTCTCAGCCCTCTTGTAGGCGGCGAGGACATCAGCCTCGACGGACTCGGAGCCGAAGAAGAAGAAAGCCTTGCTAGCAATCAGGTTCCTGTGACGATGGTGGTTAGCGTCTGTTGCTCGCGAATCTCGCCAGTGGTGATATAAATGCGCTGTACTCACTTGGGGAAGCTGGCGCCCTGAGCCTTGTGTCCCAGGAAGCCCTCCTCGATGGGCTTGGCGGGCTCCTCCTCCTTCTTGTCCTCCTCCTTGGCGGCCTCGGCAGCCTCCTCAGTCTCAGCGGGCTTCGTCTCCTCAGCAGGCTTGTCCTCGACAACAGGGACAGCGGTCTCGACAACGGGGGCCTCCTCAGCGACAACGACGGGAGCGGGAGCAGCGACCTCCTCAGCCACCGGGGCGGCGACGTCAACGGGCTTGTGTTCCTCAGCCATTCTGGATTAGAAAAAAGAGAGTTTTGGGTATCTTAAAGCGCGAAACAAACAAAGGGTATTAAAAAAGAAGGATCCAGAAAAAAGCCTTTCGGATGTGTATGAAAATGGGCGCTGGTCAAGCGTGTGTGAAGAAAGTAGGAGGAGGAGAGAAGCAGCAGCAAGAAGGGGGTGGCAGGACTACTTATTTGCCTGATGAGCGCGAGGAAGGCTAGGGGGTATCGCCCAAAATTGTGTGACCAGCAGAGCAACCCTGCGTCTGAGTGGCCAGCTGGCGACGGAAACCTGAAGCGATAGCCAGAGCAGCGCTTGGAACAGGCATTGACGGCCAAGTATACAGTACAGTGCAGCGCAGCGCAGGGACAGCAGATATCGTGGCCAGTGACGCCACGGCGGGAGAGCTCGCTGCAGCCCACTGTTCGACAGCCCGCTAGCGCTCGAAGCAGCAGTGAATGCCCTGAGACCTGGAGCTCTGGCGCTCTTTTGGGTTGCCGGGGGCGCTGTGGGCCCGGCGTCTGGTCTGTGCAGGCTTTAAGCGAGTGGGCCTGAAATTGCAGACCCGTCCACCGGCCTGCGCTAGTGGCGGACAGAAATGTTCGGCAGCCACCAGGGCTAGCAGCGGCGGCCTTGGCCTGGCCCGGTACCTGCTGACAGTGTCGAGCTGGCGGTATCTGCACCGTCTGATATGTCACTCTGGTCCTCCATTCAGTGACTCCCAGCCTCCACTCCTCATTTTAAACAGCCCTTCTCCTTTGTGCCGTCTGGGCCATGGCTGCTGATAAGCTGGCGAGAATAGACACGAGCGAGCATGCCAGCTGTGCTTGGGTAGATGGCGGCTGACTCGAGAATGCGCGTAGAAGACTCGAAGCTTGCTCGACATGGATCACGGTGAACCATCTAAGATTATATCTTGCCTTGCTCCACGATCCATCTTTTCGCCTGCGTGCAGCTGCGCATCTGCCACCAGTCCGCATAGCGGTAGAAGCAGCACGGCGTATTCCATAGATAGATACGAAGTGTGAGCCCATGCGATTGCCTAGCAGCGGGAGCACGGCGAAGATGCAATGCTATTTCAGACTAACACTTCGTACTAGCATTGCGTCTCCCACCAACAATAGGATAGCCATACAAAGCTGTGTGTAGTCCAAAAAGCGGCCGTCTGAACAATGCCCCCCCTTTTCTGACGCCTTCTCCCCGAGGCTGAAACTATACTTGGTTTTGCTTGCAATGTTATGACCCAGTACGCATTGATTTGCTTTCATTATCCCTAGATAGCGACCCAGAATCAAATATCGCCTCGCGGTACAGAGTGGTATTGGCCATTCTCCAGAAGACGGAATTCAGGTCGCTGCGCTCTTACGCGTAATTAAGCAACAGGATGATCTACACGCCGTGCTCTCGGCGAAAACGATAATCAGGCAGGAGAAACAATCAACTCGAGGGCAGCTCAGTCTTATCCTCGCTCTCCCCTATTCAGTCCCCGTGAGAGCAGCCCGTCATCCAGCCATTTCATATTAATCAGTGATTGATACGGAGTACAAGCCGCGGCACAGTATCGGCACTGTTGCGCCGCGCCGGGTAATTCGCGGCTTTCTGTCACGAGCAACAATGCGCCCAACTGCCTTGTCGATCACTCGCCGGTTTACGGTTTTATTATGTCCACCACAAAGCTCCTCGAGGCTGCTAGTGCGCCAGCTTGTCCCTGGCTGGCCATGGCACGAACTGCAGAAAATAGAATCGAATTTTGCGGTGGATCACAATATGCTCGCTGTACGAGATACGGTGCGGTACGTTGTATTTGCTGCTGGTGGTAGCAGTAACAGTGGCACTCCATACTGACTACAGATTATTGCTGCTAGCACCACGACGTCGCAGAAAATGCAAGCAACATAAACAGGGCAGGGGTGGCCAGGGGGGTTCAAGAGGCTGTTGTTTGAGTGAGTGCCCATTGAGCAATGAAAGGGGGGGGGCACATCTTGGGCCTCCTGATTCTCCTGCAACAAGAAAGCCGCCCTGATGAGTGGCGGTGAAACTCCAGCGCAGCCTCTATTGGAGGGAGGTCAAGCCATACAGGACGGTGTATCAATATAGACGGACATGTGGTGTCAATAATAGCCACCCATAAGAATGCTGGGCTGCATGGAGCAGGTGGGACGAACGGCCGGCGGGCATCTCGATTCTTGCCTCGCCTTCAGGTTCCCGGCTTGACGATGCAGCGAGCCGGCTGCAGAAGAGCGTCATGATGGCCTCCTCCAGTCACTTGCTCCCCTCTCCCGTGTTTGTGGCTCCCTACATATGCACACCATGCAAACTACTGCGGCGAGTGCCTGCGAGCGCACGAGCGAGAGAAGAAGACGCAGCAGCTGAAGCAGTGGTCGCATACACGACCTCCGCCACTGGCCACTCTACGCTGAGACACGATGGTGCTGCGACAACTATGGATAAATGAAGCATTTGCCTTGCCAGGGAACCAACCAAAGGCTGCTCTTTGAACCAAGTACCGAGATGGCACTTGGCTGCACAAGAGTGGCGCGTTGTGGCCCCTTCATGTCCTGCTACCGTGTGCCCCATGTCCATGCATATGCGCCCACGCTGCAAAGTGCTTGGTGTCGAGGGACCCTGGCTTTAACCTAAAAGCAAATGCTTTCACATCACTCCATTTTGATTCCACTTATGGCGCGCCCCTCCTCGTCAGCGAGATTGGCTTCTATCCAGGTATTGTATACACGTACATACGGAGAACCTGCTGCACGTGGGGCAAAGGCCGTTGAACAAGTCATCGCTAAAGCAGACTGCTGGCTGGCGATGGTGTGAGTCGTCATGCGTCCCAGAGTGAGCAGCCATTCGCAGCACGCCACCAATCGCGGCCGCCTCGTCTTCACACATACCGTGCATTCCATCTGGAGCTGGCAGCTAGCCAGAGCTTAGCTGCACCACCACGTTGTTGTCATCGGCCATGTGACGCCTACTTTAGTGTGTGAAGTGGAGGGGCGCCATGAAATTGGCTTGAGACGGACTGCGGCTGCTGCGTTTGCGATGCCCGCACTTGTGCAGACGTATCTATCTGGTATCGACGAGTGCTTCGACGAGGCTGCTGCAAAGAAGCCAAGCTGGGAACAGGCCTGTCTGAGAGACGCCGTCCCTGGCAGTAGCACTTGAGGAGCCATGCACTCAATCTCCCCCCTTTTTAACCAGTCATGACAAAGTATATGTACTGCTACAATCCTGACCTTGTCTATGGAAGATACAAGTATCGACTTGGTATAGGGCAGGGCACTGATCGTTGTTCTTCCCCTTCTTCCCTTGTCATGCACACAACCTCGTACGAGCTATACACAGTACCTACAAATAGGTATGCCGTTATGTACGAGGCTCCTTCTGGTACTACTAGTAATTACAGGTGTTCATCCAAGAAGTGGTACTAGCCATAAAAAGCCCCGACCAGTATCTCCGGCAAGAGAAGGGAAGAAAAAAATTATAAAAATTACAGGGTTCAAAGACCCATTCTTTTAGCAGCTGCTAAAGCCGGAGAGAAGAGATTTCATCCATGCGACAAGGGTCTCCGTCAAATGAGAGGCGCTCGATAAGTCCATGGCCATTACTTGTCGAGACGGAATCATTAAACCAGCCTGGAGATGCAAAATGAAGCCCCTTTCGGCGGCACTCCGCAATACGGATATGGAAGCCCTCGCTTGCTCTGGATCCCTTCACATTCGACGTTGGCGATTGCACTTTGATCAACAGGAGCATGTGAATCGCAATCTCTCTTACCAAGCGGCGCCCTGTATTGTCAGAGCTCAGAGCTACATCCATACACAGAGGCCGTACTGAGCGCAATCAGCACGCAGCCAATACTTTCCAGACACCTCAAGCCAAGGTCAAGTCTCAATCATGCGTGAGCTTTTTTGGTGCGTATGTGGCAAGACAAGCTACCACCGAGAATGCTGTGATCGAACTTGTTCCAGTATACGAATAACCAGCAAGGTTTATATTTTGAACATTGAGAATGGGTAGCGTGAATCATAGGCTCAGCATCTCATTATCTTTCCAAGACCTCTCTGTTTATAGAAGATGGCAACGACGCTATTGCTCTGATATTTTCGACTGCTGTCCGTTTCCTGATGCTGCTCGACTTGGCGCTGCCAATCTTCATGTCAATGCGGCTACCCATTCCCGTCAATCTATCCGCCATGAGGGCCCTGCTCGCCCTCCCGCACTCCTTGACTCATCTGGTTTATTTTAACGGTTCAAAGAAACAGTACGGAGTCCCTATTACCACTGATACTCCATACATAAGTACGAGATACGCCCTAGCGAGCACACCGACGAATAAGGATTCCTGCTAGGACCCGAGATGATTGCGACGGTTTCGCCGCCCCCAGCTACGTGAAACAATTCATTATTAATAGACGAAGATGCTACCATTTTTTTTTTTTTTGTCTTTTTAATCTTATCCATCAGTCTGTGGGGAATACGAGATACAAATGGCACCCTGCAAATAAGACAAAGAGGCCTGGGATTCTTCCCGGTGGCTGGACGTGCGTTGACGCTCGTTAATGCAGCAGAGACAATGAATGGCTCACAGCACTCTGAGAACTCCTTTCTGGCTTTCTCAGCGTCCGCGGCTCCAGCCTATGGCGCCGTCAAGCCGCCTTGTGACGAACAAGCCGCGACTCCACCACTCGGGAGTTGCACGGATCTAGCGTGAGCCCACCAAGGCCGGAATACCTACTTGTACAAGTAAGCAGCCTGTCAAGTTCTGTCACAGCAGCACTGGATGAATGTCACACGCCTACGAAGCACTTTTGCCGCCATCTCAGAACCACATCTTGATCGCCAAGTCACCCCCGCTTCGCCAGTTCATGCTCAAAGCAGTGGGGACGAAATCGCCTAGAGTGGACGTTGTTGCTGGCACACGTTGGAAGACGCCGTTGTCTGTTGATAATCCGTTTCCACTTAAGATCTGTCAACGGCGCCTGTCATGGCAGACGCCAGGCACAATTGCTATGCCTATTCCAGGTACCAAGCATCATGCAGCAGGACTGAGCGAATCGTATGATGGCTGATCCGTCACTTGAGCTGGGCTGGCATAAGCACCAATTCGTGCATCCCTCCCGCCACTGACATGACAGAAATGGAATCTTGGACGGAGGCCGCCATTTCCCGAATCCTACTGCGATATATTAATATCCTGTCCAGCTGGTTCTTCTCGGCCGGCGGCAACGGGCCAGTGGGAAGCCGGCGGCTGCATCATCGTCGAATCGAATGCGATTTCTGTGACGACTAAGAATCTGTTTCAAGTCTGGACTCGTCACCGCGGCACTACTGCTCGATTGGCTGTTTTCGAGCCGGCCTAAGGTGGTGTGACTCTGCATCGGAGCTCTAGCCTGCGAGGACCATCCCTGCGTGCAAATCTGCAGCACGGAGTACAAAGTGGTTGCCATGCCGCCGCCGGAAGAAGATCCCCTTGGCTGATACAGGCAGGCCGGTTGGCATTGCAGAGAGGCTCTTTACCGCATTTACGTTTCAGGCGCACCATGCAGATTTGCTGTTGATGTCATTTTGCCTTGTACTCCGTACGGACTGCCCTGGTCCTTTTACTCTCTCTCTGCAACAGTAGTCGCACCTGATACGAATGCTACTACGTGTCTGCCAACCGTATGAGCAGTCACATTATCCTAGGAGATGGATTCGCCTTCTAGACCCAGCAACTCTGACTGTGTAGTAGCGAATCTCGATGCTCTATAAAGGGCGTATACCCAAAAAGGAGATGGAAAACCTTTTCACAAGGAAAAAAAAAAGAACAAAAGAAAAAGGCTCATATCAGTCTCGTAGGGCGTAGATATTGTACATACACACACTACAACTTGGTGCAACCCAACAGCGACGAAACGATGCGGGATCCGCGCAGCTAAAGTGTGCTGAACCGAGATTCGAGTCGTGTGATCTTGTTTAGCTTCAAATTTGTTGCGATCAGTTGCAATGTGCGTATGTAATAAATACCCTGTTGCCGAGAAGCGTCTTCTATTTTATTCTCTTATCTTGGCTAGGGCCTTGGCTTTGAAGGATTTCCAATTTGAGATGACTTTTATCTTGGAGTTGGCATGCTAGCCCACTCGAGTTGCGAACCCACGATTACGCTTTTGTAGCGACTGAGCACGCAAAGTGGTATCGGCACTTAAGGAATCCTAGGGAAATTTTTATCCTCTTTTTTCCCGAGTCATGATGCCCTCTCTTTTTTTTTTCTTCCGAAACTTGTACAGCATACAAACAGCGTTGGGGACAGAAATAGATATTCGGTCTTGTTTCGCGATTTCGGAGATGGCTTGATACTGTATGAATCCCCCGATGTCGGATATTGCGCGGGGAAAGGATTAGACGAGATTGTTTTGTAGAGTGACATTCTCAGGTGATCGACCTTTTTAGAATGTTTTGGAGACTGTGGGAAGATGATTGTTGTTGAAGACGTCTTTTTGCCGGATACCCTGCAACTGACGGCAGTTAAAAGAATTGGAACAAGTATGCCTAAGTTTACGAGATTGAAAGTGGCATTTACAAAGAAGAGCGTACTGGTAAAGGCTATACCTGCTATTTGAACGTATGATAAATCCGCATTTACTGAATATTCACCAATATGAAACTGTGTATTTGTTTGCTGGGTTGAATTACGATGTAGGACATCGCTGTGTAATCTGAACATATATAAAGGCTGCCAGAGACCTATCGGAATCTAACTCTGGATTTGTCTACTCACAACGATGTGAACAAGGATACACAAATGCGTCGAGCGAGTTGTTAACTGCGCCCGCTATACTGTTACCGTGAAACAGAGTATAGAGTGCGATAATGTTTCCTCTGATAGAGACCCAGACTATAGATTCTGATCGTTCCCGAGATATGCAAGTAATACACTGTTGGTCGATATGAAGAGCTGGTAGAGCTCAGCTTCGATATCGCATCTAAACAATGAACAAGGCGAAGCTAGTCACCTCTGTAGAGCTCATCGGAGGCTCTCTTTGCAGTTCATTCTTCAATAACAACACCATCGAGGACTTTCTGCTGATGGAAGTCGTTCACGTCACGCATCAGTTCCGTATGTGCATCTTGCTGGCTTCTCCCGAGTCCCCATCACCAACCTTAATCATCATCTGCTCTGACGTCGATAGACAAACTAGTCAATTGCTCATTTAATAGACCGCTGCTTCTTTATGATTTTCGCGACTCACTGTCTGTTCGTCTTTAGAGAGGCAGTTGTCTTGACTTGGAATTTAGAAACGTTCTTGGCTGGGTGGCGTAATAGCTAAGTTAATTATCAGAAATTTGGAACAAAATAGCGTATGTAGGGTTCGTAATTCTTTCGACGGCATTCTTACCGATCTCTGATCAAACTGATGGAGTTTGGTACTGTTGGGGGTATTTCGACTCACTACAAACAAAGAATAGCCTAGAAGATTCAAGCCAACATCAAAAAGTAGGCAATTCGAGCTTCGTTGAATGAACGCTTGATGTGAATTGCAAGTTTACTCTTGGCAGGTAACTTATACCGCCGGCGGCTATATCTTACCTTTCAATGTAGTTTCTGCTTGTCTGCTAGGAATGGCTTCGCTGTTCGATTGTAACTTGGGACTCCATTTTCGCAAAGTAAGATTCAAAATGCGACTGTCATCAATTCAAGCTCCGGTTGCGCATTTCTTTCTGAAGTATTGGAAGAATGATAACGTTCCTTTACTTTGAATGCCAAAAGTGAATAAGACATAAAAAGCACCCGGGGTTTAATCTTCTTCCCCTCGCTTATTACTCAATGCTGCGATTCCAACAGTACACTATATATACGTGAACGTATTCGTGAGAAGTGAACTCGTATCAGTCTACGTTGGACTCAAATACTTGATTCGTGGGCCGTTAAATGGCCTTGCCTCTTGAATTTGGTATGCTCTTGCTCTGTGCGGTTGTATAGATCTTGAGATGGAATTGTGGTAACGTCGTTTTTGCCGATGAAGAATAATTGTTTCGAAGTTCTTTTTGTTATCGGTTCTAGGAATAAACAGTTCCATTGTCAGAGAGTCTTCGAAGCCCTATGGGTTGGTTTAGAAACATCAAGCTTACGTTGGCCGATTCGCTCTCCAGAGTCGTAGCCTTGGCTTTGGGCAATTTTGCGCGACGAGAGCCCCAGTGAAGAGAAGTATCATGATGAAAACTTAAATGTACAGCCGTTTCCACTTCAGATGTATATCCGCTTTGGAATATGGTGCGACGTAGCGTTCAGCGAGACCCTCAAGTGGTTTGTTGATACGCGTCGTGCAACCGCGAGACTCTCTGCCCCAAACATCGGCTTCTTGTTCGATGAATAGAAGAATTTTCTGTAATAGTTTGCCAAATAAAGCTTTGGTTCTATCGCGTCTGATAGAATGGCTGGTAATAGGACCGTGGATTCCACTCTTCTCTATCTTCATGCTGAGACTTGGTAACTTGGTTTGATAACGGCTTTCTGATATTTTAGAGAGATGATAGGACAAAGCCGAAATTGAAGAGAATGGCGTCTCGAAGATAAGCGACAAGAATGGTCTGAAGATTAATTCATTAGCGATGGCGATGCAATGGAAGAAAATAGCCAAAGCCGGATGGATACCTACGATTGTGAGATAGCATCGCTGCCCAGTATCACTAATGAGATTAGTTCAAACGAAAGGGGAGCAGGGGATGGGGAAGGAGACCCAAAGTTAAGCAGATGGAAGATATAGAATTCATCGAAATAGTCGAAGTGCCTGCTGACGATATGGATGATCAGAAGTGGTGTGGATGTTTAGAGGAGAAATTTACAGGTTCGGGTGTCAGGAAATGGTCAAAGCCACTGAAATCAAACGCACAAATGTGTGTTGCCGAGGGATTGGACTAAATCCAAACTCTAGGACTGTTGGTGAACAATGATGCAGTGAAAGAACAAAGCAAACAGGCCCGGGAGGATTTTCAACCAGGTCCCACTTTGTCAAAGGCATCATGCTCGATGCGTGCGTCTATTGTTACTCCTGCATCTGAAAGAAGCTACCCGTAGAAATATGATCTACAAGGCTATTATGAAAGGCTTCTTAATATGTGGCCTGTTGTTGAACAGTATCAGGAAAATATAGAGCAATATGAATATCTACATGTATCTGATTCTGCACCGGCGGCATTAAATTCACTGCTTGAGATATTGGGTTTCATCACGGATATGTTCTGTCTATAGGCTGCGCCAGAAACCTTCAAGCCTCTGATCCATGATTAAAAAGGCTGCAGTCAATCTATTTCACCAGGAGGCCCCAAGTGCTGGGAGTTAGCTGAATGGGGGCTATAATGCATCTCAGCTAGCGGTGTTAGGGTGCTCATATGCAATCAATGCCATCAGTTGCTCCTAGAAACTGTAGCTAGCTCTTGATATGTTGTGATGCGTTGGGGTGCAGGCAGCGGCCTACACGTGCCCAAAATATAAACTTGAGTGCAGGCCAAAACTTTCCTCCTCCTCCCTCCCCCCGTTGCACTTTCCTTCCCACCCTCCTTCCCATTCTCCTTTCCTCCACACACCACACAAACTTTGACCACACGTTTGCTCTCCAACAAACAACAACAAATCTGCATCGCTCCCCGAAGATATCTTGATTGTAGATACTCTTTTGCTGAATACCGTTGTTCGTTGCTTGGAGATTTTCTTTGGCAACTTCCTCTCGCATCATTTGGTAGGTCCATTTCGGCTTCATCTCCATTCCATCCTGCATAATTTCGCACATGCTATTCCTTCAAAACTCCATCCGTTGCATCTGTAGATTACACGAGACCATTATCTCTTACTTTTCATCTGCCTTTTGCTCTCTTTGCTGCCGCTATGTCATGCCTGTTTCCTCTCTCCCAAACGTTCGCGCTGCCCCTTTGATTTCCTCGTGTACCCACAAGATACCAAGTCGTTTTCCTTCTTTCTCGAAGAGATGAAGTAAGGAGAAGAAGGTACGGGAGAAAACGCATGCGGCGATACTCAAAGTTGACTTCTACACTCGAAGCATCTTTTGACCCTCTCAAGATATTGCAGAAGTTGCTTCTCTTGTTGAAGACATAGACTGGCAATTATTTAGCTGCCGTGTTTGATGCGTATGGACATCTACGTATCACTCATCGCCAAATTTGTCGCAAAGTACTCACAGGAATTTGACCTCTCTGCCCATGTGCACACTTCATCGTTGGCAAAGGACCAGTCAACCATGACAGCCGTATTCAAGGTTCTGGCAGCTAACGAGTCGATATACAGGCATAGAACTGAGCGAATCCTGTGTCATCTACAGAATTTGACTGTGCACATTGACAGGATTGGACTTTTGATATACCTCAGCCTAGGAAAACACTGTTCGCGATGGATTCAGTTGATGAAGATTCCCCTAGTAAGTCCAGATAGTATACACTGAAGTGCAATTAAATTGTAAACTAATGATTATCTCAGCTCCCATCTCGTATTACGGGATACATGAGTCAAGAAAACGTCTTGAAGAGGCTGGATTTCATCCGAGTGTCACACCAATGGCGCCCAAAGAGATTGAGAAAGCAGTAATAGCATACTTGAACGACCAAGTCAAACGAGAACCGCGGAAAGACTTTTACGAGTCTCAAAGGCTCCGTCTTGGCGCAAGAAAACCAAGAAAAAAATGCAACAAGACTCGCGGCAAGGGCGGTGACAAAGGTCGTGACAAAGGTCGTGGCAAAGGTCGCGATAAAGGCCGAGTTGTTCTCACTCAGGTAAACAATCGAAATATGTCGCAGTCCTGGGGAACACATAAACACTGACACACGTAGGGCCCTTGGTTTAACACCAAAAACTTCAAAACTGCCATTGTGGGAAAGGACTCAGTCACACACTTCTCTGGTATCCTAGCTGTACTACAGCATGCTCATGCAGGGCCCTTGATCTTGGATGAGATTTTCAAGGATGGCCACAAGTCAGTGATGAGTCTATCCATGACTTCTGGCAAGATTTTTGGGCTGGTAGGCTCCAATATAGTGAGTCAACATCGCGTCCCCTTTCCGGCTTGATGAAAGATTGCCAAGCAAGTCTGACATGCCATAAATAGAAACGGTGGGACTTCACTGCAGCAAAGTATATTGCCAACCCCCCTTCATCTGTCATGGTCGTTATGGTTCCTCGGTATACCGTTGGAGACATACAAGAAGCTCAAGAAAAGTACCCTCGCATAATCTACCCTGAAAATTGGCGCGATGAGCGTCGAAGAATGGAATTTGAAGATCATCCCGATATATACAAAATCCGGTCAATTGAGATGGAACATATCTACTTCAGATGGGGAGGAGTCTGGCGGGAAACCTGCCAGCGGGCGGCTGGGCCTTATTGGGCGTCGGAAGACGAGACGATTGACCCACGAACCGACGAAGCAGCGGTCGAGTGGTGGAAAGGAAACCACCGCGCCATCAATGTAATGGGCTCGCTAAAACCACTCGAAAAGATGTGGTCGGCTAATCAGCTTGAGGGGAATGGTTACAAGCCACATACGATGCCTTACACTTTGGCTGTGGAGAATCTCATCAAATTGAGTAAGTACCAAGGATACCGTCTGGGCTGCTTGGAAATTTCATTCTAACATTTGTGGTAGTGCAGGAACTCTTCAGTGCTCGAGCGCATATTCGAGTGTTGCATTTGCACGATGTGCCATTCCTTGATCGCCGGGTGCTTGCCATCATTCTCCGAGGGCTACATCTTGTTACCATGGTGGGCATTTATAATTGTCCTCTTATTCATTTCGGCGATGTGATCCCAATCCTGGATCTCATTCATGAGATAAACATTCAGCGGCGCGGCCAAAATATGCCTGAGATTCAGGACTTCGATTTCTTCCCTCACTTTAACAAAGGGATGCCATATCAGCATGACAATGCGGCCACGTACGGCTTGTCCTGGAGTCCGGTGCCAATGGACATAGCCCAACGAGGTTTCTACGCCATTATCCTGAAGGCTGTGTTGAAATCAAAGGCAATGGGTATCGGTCAGCTTTTTTCATCCAACCATGCCTTTGTGGAGTATTTGACCAAGGTACCAAACACTCCACTGGGTGTTTTCGGCTTCCTAGATGCCATCTATCGCTATCTAGAGGTGAAGAAGGACGATCCTACTCGTACCAATCTGAAACTACAGGCAATCTATGACCTTGTTAAACCCATCCGGCTGGCCTTGAATGACAACTTGGCGGACGACTGGCCGAAATATTACACGAAACTCATGGCAAAAACGCTTTTGTGTTGCTCTTCGTGTGGATACGAGACTTTTGAAGAGTTTTTCCCTGCCGGTTCGAAGAATCGGTTGCCACGTCACCGACGAATCTGCGGCGGATGCCACTTGCAGCGATATCTTGACGAAGAATGCGACCACTGGAAGATGCAGAAGAAACGACTGATAGACAAATTGTGCCCCGACTGGAAAAGAGAGGCCTTCAATGAGGACGCGCCGCTCTTTGAAGAGGGAGCTGGACTGATTCGTCTTAAATCCACGGAAACAGAGCGTCCATTGCCCCAGTTCCCAGCTTTCGTTGTCGATGGCTGGCTCCGGATTTCTCCCTACTTTGAGCCATTGATGCGAGACAATAAGATCCACTTTGACTCGCTGGCTGGCTTGCCCAGCCTTGAAGACGTCGCCTTGGACTTGAACACCATGCAGCGGTGGTATTCGGTGGTTATTCTAGCTCTTAGAGAAGATGTCTTTCGACGTGGCATCCACGAGCTTCGGAATCAATACCCCACAGACAACAAGAAAAAGAGGATTCCCGCATATGGCTCTACGCGGATAGATGGTGGAGCGCCAGATCATCAAGATGAGCTCCAGCCGAAGAAAGGCTACGACGGAAAGAAGTGCTTCTATGACCAAAAGGCGGCTTTGAAGGCGGCTCAGTGGATGACCAAGCGGCAGTGGTGAACAGCCCCATTTCTTCTTTCAGTCACTCTTCTTCCCAAGGCCTTCTTTCTCGGGTTCTTTTCCGCGAGAGAGAATTTTCTTTGTTCTTCTTTTCTCAGCTCGTCTCTGAGCTCCTCCTTAAAATCCTCTTTGAGTTTCTCTTTTTTTTCTTCTCCACTCAAGACAAGGGCTTTGCGCAATTTGCTGATCTAAAAGTTGCTGATCTGGCTAATGAGCCAAGCACAAGGGACTTTGGGGCTTTGGGCATTTTCTGATGCCGAAGAGAGGTTTTCATGTATGAAAAATGTGTATGAAGAATATGTATGAGAATTTCTAAGTAAGCTATTTGGTAGCTATAGTTCATAAAGAGACATTTAAGACAAGAATGGGGCGTCTTGGAGAGGTGACTTGTACAATATGTAATAGCCATCCATAATCACTACAAACACTCAACAGCGACACCTGTAACTATGTCGTGGAAGGTGATTGTAAAGACATGAGACCATATTTCTTGCAGCTCAATACGTCCTTTTAGTTCAAACATATTCTTTTCTGCTTTTGAAACCTCTCTCTCGTCGCAGCTGAGCCAGGTTCGCGGGCGAGAGCTTTCACTAGGACAAACCACGTGACGAGCCAATCGCAAGTGCGAGCTCGCAAACTTGGACCAAAAAAATGGCCCGACGTCTAATCCTCCAACCAGCCAAGACTGCCAACCTCGCGACAATGGCATCCCTGCTGCGCACGTTTTCAATAACCACAGGGCTATTACGCTCTGCCCAGGCTGTCAAGCCGCTCATGGCCAGCCCGGTTTCCACCTGGATGGGATGGCTGTCCAAGCCCGCAATTGCAGGATCCCTGCAGCAGACGAGGGGCATGAAGGTTCACAGCTCGGTCAAGAAGAGGTGTGAGCACTGCAAGGTAGGTTGGAAATGGATTAACAGACGTCACTTTGGTGCATGCGATGGAGGACTTGTTCGTGGGCTAATATTCAAATTGCAGGTCGTTCGACGAAAGGCCGGAAAGCGACACAACGGATACCTGTACATCATCTGCAAGGCAAATCCTCGACACAAGCAGCGACAGAGCTAAGCGATTGCAAAACCTTTTTGATCTTATTTTATTTTGACGACGGCGACATATGGGCATCCGGAACAGCTGGGAAACTTTGTACAATATTGGCGCATTATGGGTGACGACGAAATGGGGCGACGGGCAAAAAAACAAAGCAAGAAAGGGTCTCGCGAACTGCCGATTGATAGACGACATTGCGGCGATGGCTCTAGACGGAGACACGAATCTAGTGAGATTTGATGTTGGAAGAGCCTGGACATACGTGTTCTTGAACAATGACGGTTGGACTGCCGTTACAAAATGTACATTTTATGTAGTGTTACATACCCCCGATATACCTCTCCATACTTTCCCATTCTGTCTTGCCTATTGATAAGAGGTATCTGATGTGAGACTTGATTGCGGAGGATTCGAGTTAGCATGGCCAATTTTTTTCTCTTCTTCTTCTTTCTACGATTCCTTGGATTGCTGGCGCAGTAAACTCACGATATCTGTGACGTTGCGATGTCGCTCAAACTCATCGCGGGCATATTTGCGAGACTCTGCTCTTGTCTGAGGATCGGCTATGCGCCCGGTGTGTCGCAATATGGTTCGATATAAAGCCAGTGCTTTTGTTCTTTGGAGAAACTGAATTTGTGAGTTGTCAATTGTAAATTGTGATTGCATATCATTTGACTGGTTTTAGGCCTGTAACATACATGATCGAGGCTTATCGTTGGCTTGAGCCGAGAGGCTGGCCGTTTGGTGGCATAGCCACGGCTGAGATGCAGCAGGCGGAGGCCGGGAATCATTAAGGATTATTCATGAACCAAGGATAGACTATAGTACAGTAGAACTAAGGAAAAAAGGAAAAGAAAAGAAAGGAGTACCGATTTTCTTTTTGATTGACGTTTAATCAAGTTGAAAAAGTTGGCGATAATGTTTTACAAACCACAATAGTGCTTGAGTCGGCCAAACCTCGGGTAGCGGTGTCGATGGCTTCTTGAGGCCGAATTACACCGACCTTTGTGAGCTTTGAAGTAAATCGGCACCTATGTGATTAATAGTTGCTGTATGTATTTGATTTCAAATCGAATGTTATAATGATTGATTCATTGTACGCGAACAACCTGTAATTTCTGAAACCTTAGCGGTAGAGATAAGATAATTCGACTTGGATTGATCTTTGGCTCCGTACTGCAGGCGCATCTTTCTTCATACTACACTCCTTTATCCCAAAGCGGAGAGGCAGAGTCTACGCACTATGGCTGAAGAACAAACAAATATTATCACAGCCAAGGCTAGGAAATCTCAAAAAACTAGCCCAATTGCTGTGGCCAACGATACGACCGATGAGGAGTTCATTAGATATTATTTGAAGCCAAGGTATATAGATCTAGATTCAATGCCCAACGCTTCCATATACTCCCCTGCCTTTCAGCGAAATATTCTAATAAGATAACGTCGATGTTTAATAGCGAAAGATGGACGTCATGGACACATCCCCTCACAAATCAGAGCTATTCCCTTGAGCTTCTATCGCCTCGAGCACTCAGCAAAGACGACTTCAAGGCTTGCTTCGACATCATTGAGTTTACTAGCGGAGAGGATTACAAGAACGCGTCGACGGGATGGCATCCCGCTATGAAAAAGAAGGAGATGAAGTCGCCAGACCTGCGATATATCCTGGTCAAAGATGAAAGCGGCACAGTCAAGGGATTTACTTCGCTGATGCCCACGTTTGAGAACCACGAACCTGTGCTGTACTGCTACGAGGTGCATTTGTTACCTGAGCTGCGGGGGTAAGTAATTTCACCTTTGACCATCTCTTGCACTTTCTGGTTCTATGAGAAACATATCATAGTCAGGACAGTAACATGAAAGCTAACCATTTCATCTTACGCTCGATTTAGTTCCGGTCTCGGCAAGCACCTCATGAATTTCCTCATTACCATTGCAGAAAACATCCCTTCGACCAAAAAGGTCATGCTTACATGCTTTATCAGCAATACCAACGGTCTTCGATTTTACGAAAAGATCGGCTTCACCAAAGATGATTTTTCGCCTAGAGATCGTGTACTAAGAGGAGGCAAAATTGTGCGCCCTGATTATGTGATTCTGAGTCGTGAGACGGCACATAATGGGCTTGTGGATGGGGAGATGGGGCTGGAAGGTGATGAGAACTAGAATGCTACAAACAATATTATAGACAAGACGTGGCGAGCGATGAATTTATACGTTTATGATATCTTACAGGCGAGAGCTGATTGTGGCCGTATCTGCAAGTATGCCATCTTCTTAGAGACGCAGTTTGAAATCCAAAGCTTTGGAGAGCACCCACATCCATCCATCCCATCGCTACCCAGGAGGCAAGAAAAAAATTTCACAGCATGGCTCGCGCATTCAAGTCTCGCAGAATTTTTGGCATGCCCTGAGAGGGCAACCGCTCTTTATTAAATTGGCAAATCATTATTCATGTCATGAAAAAACGCCGTGCCTGCCTCTTAAACCTTGATGGGAGGTCTTTTGTCTACTCGATATCTTTCAAGCTTCTGACCACATATAGCCTAAACCCAAACTCCCGAAATCAGATACAGCCCTTTCCTTTTCCTGCCTTCTCCTTTTGTATAAAAACCCCTATCCAGAAGTCTTCGTGTCAAAATCATCGCAATTATGCATAAAGCTTCTTCTCATAAGACTCCATGTTCACGTTACCCTCCAACTGAGCGCTGGCTGTGCGAAGCTCAAATCGCAGGACGCCAGTGGTGGCACATTCGTGCAGCTCCTTGAGACTGCGCATACCGCAGTCCTGCATAGAGTGCTTGAGACCAGCAGCAAGGTAAGGAACGAACTTGGAGATCGATCTAAACAATATGTTAGCTTTAACGATGCCCTTTCCTATAGTGAGCTTTCGCGGTCTTCAACTTACCCTCGGTGAGCCACGGCACCAGCGACACCCTGAGCAACCAAGACACTGTCACCCTCAGAGAAGTAACGAGCAGTACCGGCATTGCTCTTCTGGCTGTCCTTACCGCCATTACCGGCCTTCTTATCCTGCATAGCATCAATGGAGCCCATACCACGGTAGGCCTTGACCAGCTTTCCTTCGCGAGAAACGAAAGAAGTACCGGGAGACTCAGTTGTACCAGCCAACAGGCCGCCCATCATGATAGTGGAAGCGCCAAGAGCAAGACCCTTGGCAATGTGACCAACGTTTTGGATACCACCATCAGCGATGCAAGGAACGCCAAAGCGGGCAGCGAAGCTGCTGACTGCGTGAACAGCAGCTGCCTGGGGTCGGCCGACGGCCATGACCTCCTGAGTGATACAGGCAGAGCCGCTTCCCATACCAATTCGGAGACCGTCGACGCCAGCAGCGATGAGGCTGGCAGCCTGCTCTCGGGTAACAACGTTTCCACCGATAACATCCAGATCGGGGAACTGAGCCTTGGTCCACTTGATCATCTCAACCTGGTACATGCTGTTGCCCTGAGAGCTATCAAGGATAACAACGTCGAGACCAGCCTCGACCAGCTTCTGCAGACGGATCTTGTCCTCAGGCCGGGTGCCAATAGCAGCAGCGCAGAGCAGCTGCTTGCTATGGGGAAGCTTAGAAGCCAGCGGGAAGTGCTGGTTCTTGGTCAAGTCAGAGCGAGAAATCATGGCAACCAGGTTAAAGTCCTTGTCGACAATGGGGAGCTTGCCCTTCTTGGACTGGGACAGGATTTTGTTCGCCTCGGTCAGGGTAACGCCATCGGGAGCAGTGATGAGCTCGTGGACCATGACCTTGGAGACAGGTGCGCTGTGGTCATCTTCGAACTGGATGTCTCGGTTGGTGACAATACCCAGGAGCTTTGAGCCGATCTTGCCGTCCTCTGCATGTCTGAATTAGTAACCAAGTCGCCAATTTGCTTCAGTTGGATAATATTAGGTAGGAGACATGTGCAGGTCATAGTATAGGTGGTCCTCAGGACAAAGGTCTTTTGGTGGAACGAAAGTTATAATTTAAAAAGGTTTATAATCATGTAATGCAGTAGATGAAGTGATTGAGTGAAGATGTGAAAATTTTTCTTACCTGTGACTGGGAAACCACCGAAGCCCCATTTCTCCTTAAGGGCGATGGCCTCGCCAACTGTGGTGTCGCGGGTGATGACAACGGGGTCAAGAATGAAGCCGTTCTCGTAACGCTTGACCTTGCGGACCATGTCGGCCTGAGCCTCGGGAGAGCAGTTGTGGTGGATAACACCCAGACCGCCCTGGAGAGCCATGTGGATGGCCATCTCGTGCTCAGTGACTGTGTCCATGGGCGAGGAGACGAAGGGGGTCTTGAGGGTGATGCGCTTGGTGACGGCAGAGTCCAGGGTCACCTCTGAGGCAGGGAAGCCAATGTAGCCAGGCAGGATCAGGAAGTCATTGTAGGTCAGGCCGCCGTGCTTGGCCGTGTCCATGAGCTCCTGTCTGTCGAGGCCATCGCGAGTCTTGTACTCTTCCAGCACCTGCAGAGCAGTGGTGTGGTCGAGGATCTTGGCAGAACCGTTGATGGCGGCCATTTTTTCTGTTGTGAATTTATAAATGAGAAAAGATGACAGACAAAGAGCGAGGTTGAAGACGAAGGATCAATCAAATCAGGATAACTTGATCGACTGTTTGGACTTGATACGGCGCTTCTTCCCGTAGGAAAGAAGAAAGAAAAAAAATTTAAAGCGGACCGCCTGAATTTTTTTTCTACTTATGCTTGGCCACTACAGGGTCCGAGTTTAGGAGGGGCAGTGGCTTCAGCGCGGGGCCTCTAAATTCATGACTAGGTGCTGCTTGATCTATAAGCAGCGCCAGAGTTTACACGTCCATTACCCTACAGTGTTGGGTCTAATAGAAGAATTCTTCTTGGGGTATGGAACTTTGGGTTGTGATGGCGCTTGTAAAAGGTAAACTTTATCGTATGGAAGCATGTGCTACTCATTATTGAGGCTTGTAAGGTTTTTGCAGCTTGGCCGGAAATATTCCCGTGAGTGGATGAGTTCGTATAGCTACATGTAGGTACTCTTACACGATACACTAATTGGCTGTGCTCTGCATCTAGATGCTCTTTAACTGACCCCACAATCTGTGGCATATATGGACACGCCACCACAGTGCCGCATTTGGACAAAGATAGGCCTATGTGTTTACTTTAAAAGCGCCTATACTCCGTAGAAAGTTATTCAATCCAAAACACCCGCAAATGTTATACACTTCCAGCAGCATCTGTACATGTAGCTTGCTGTGGCTGCTTGCTGTGGCCCCTCCAACACCCCGCCGTGAGTCCGGAACCCTGTCTGTAGCGCCTACCTACTCAAGAATCTGGCAGCAGTACGTCACTTCGGATTGCTGCGCCGGAGTATCCCCGGAACAGTTTGCATGCATGTGCATACGCGGACGGGACTAGCGATTCTGCTGTCCGCGGGATGGGGAAGCTGTCCGAGGAACTGCAGCCTTGGAGATTTAATCTGCTCGTTTCTAATCTCTCGACCAAGAGCCGTAGATTGGTGCTGTACCTGCGCGAGGCAATGATAGGCCGCATCGCCTGAGTTTTGTAGTTCGTGAGCTTGCGACAGCTGAGCCGCGACTCTGGCTTGGCCCCTCTTAACCTCAAGCTGCCAGCCGGCGCCTTCGCACGACACCGAGACACACGCATCCTCCCGAGAACGCGCTGCATGTCGGACAATGTGATGGAATTTGCGATACAATGTCTGATCCTGAAGACCCATCTCCTATCGGGGAGCCAGTGGCGGACTACGAGAACCCAAGTACTGCCGTAGAAAACGATGACGACGCCGATGTCCCGCAGCTCGAAGAACAAGACATACCAGAAGACCCCGACTCTGTGGATCTTGAGGAGGAGAAGCATACCGTAGATGCCACAGTTGTAGAAGCATCTGCTCAAAATGGGGACATTTCGGAAATCACATCGGCGGACGCTAGCTCTATTGATGCGATCCCGCGCAGAGCAGGGAGTCCCATTGAGTCTGTCACCTCTGCAGCGGGAGATTCTCCCTCGGTTCAGGTACGTGATGCTCTTAGTATGATTAGACTAGAGAAATGTCTGACAGGCATAGGGCTCGCGCGTTTCCTCTCCAAGCAGCAGTGTGTTGCCAACAGCTGCCTCCCGCTCAGGGCTAGGCAGCCCGACGCCGTCCTTCCGACCCTTTGATCGACGATTCCAATCCCGCATATCCTCGTTCAACGCCCTCAGCCCTCGTCCTTCGTCTCCTGCATTTGCGGCCAGCCACAGCCGCCACGCCTCTTACAGCTCTAATTTTCCTATAGATCAGGCTGATACAGATACGCCATCGCCACCGTGGGAAATCGTAAGGTGGACTAGACTGAAGAAGCTGAATAGCTATGCGTTCTCAGAATCAGGGAAGCGGAACTTTGGATCGCCTACATGTCTTGCTGTGTCCGCTTCGATTTTCTTGGGAACTTCCAAAGGCATAATCTTAATGTTTGACTATAGCCAAAACTTAAAACTGATCATCGGCCCCGGGACTAAAGGTATGTTCTGTAAAGACGTGTAAGTGTGCATGGCTGATTTTGATAGCTGTTGAGTCTGGACATATTACTGCCCTTGCTGTATCAGCAGATCATACAACCATAGCCGGCGGCCATTCCAATGGAAACATCTTTACTTGGGATACAACACGGCCTTCACGGCCTTTCCTCACAATCCCGCATCTAGACGACTCTCAAGTACAGAATAGGACGGTGGATGGTCATATGCCGGAAGCGTCCGTCATCCATATAGGATTTCTGGGGACCCGGCACACAGCTCTCGTATCCGCAGATGACCATGGCATGGCCTTCTCCCATCTTGCCACCAGAGGTACTGGGCCACTAGGCAGAACGGTCAAGACCACGAGGATATTGGGCCGGTATCCCAATGCGCCAATGCCTCCAGGCAAAACAATCAAGCCTAGCACTGTTCTAGCCTTTGCGCCTCTGCCATTGGGAAACATTGAACGTGCGACAGACAAGATGGGACTGACTGCTATGCTTACCCCTTACTTACTTGTCATTGTTTCCACGACCCCAGTGGCGCAGACGCAACACAAGTCGGCCCGTCCTAAAGATGTTCCGGCTCACAGCGCGATGACGGGCTGCTTGGCCTGGTTTCCTGCTGTGAACCTCAAAGTTCCAGACTCACACACTGGGTCTACCATTTCAAAAGCAAAACTAGCGTATTGTTGGTCTAATGTGCTAACAGTGCTGGACGTCGAAGAGATTCCTGGAGATGATGCTGATCAGCCACCATCGTTGAGGTTCAAAGCTCGAAGTAGATGGAAATGCGAAGAGTCCATTGCCGCTGTGCAGTGGCTTAGCCGCTCTGTCTTGACAATCTTGACAATTTCTCAAAGATTGATCGTTCTAGAAGACAGAACCATGCGCATGACGGAGGCGTTTGATCTATTGGAGAGATACATCTATCACACTGATCTTTTCTCCACACAATTACATTCTCTTGTGGAAAACCTAGACGAAAATGATACATCGATGCATGGGGTTGTAGCCGACGCCTTTTATATGAGTTTCAAAGCATACAAAGGGAGAATGTTTCTCCTAGGTTTCAACGACGTGGCTATAGGCGCATTGTCAAATTGGGCAGACCGACTTATTGCCACAATGGAGCACGGTGACTATATAGGGGCGATTCAGCTGGCTACCAGCTATTATACTGGCGAAGCCAACAAGTTGACCGTCGGCCTTCCCGACGACACTGATCTTAGACATAACATGGTTCGCGACAAGCTCATGGAGATAACCAGCGCCTCTCTAAAATACGCTTTTACGCAGAGACAAAAGCACAAGGCATCTGTGGATGATGATCAGTTGAAACAGCTCGCTGAAACTTGTTTTGTGGCTTGCCAAACCGTTGGCAATGTTGACTTTCTGTTTGAAGAGCTATACGAATGGTATAGCGATGCTGATGCCGAAGGCATATTTCTCGAAACACTTGAGCCTTATATCCTTGACCAAACTATTACGATTGTTCCACCTACAGTGGTCAAGGATATGGTAAACTACTATGTTATCAAAGGATGGGAAAGCAGGCTTGAGGAGATGATATGCCATATGGAGACGTTAACTTTAGATCTGGATCAGCTCACCATTCTCTGCAAGCAACATAATCTATACGACGCGCTTACCTACGTCTGGAACCAAGCTTTGCAAGATTACATTACCCCAATGATTGACCTACTCAATCTACTGGTCCCTCTGATGTCCAACGGGGATTTTATGGCTGGTAGCACAAACGATGACTATTACGGCGTGAATGCTGTCAAAATATTTCCTTACCTCTCCTACATTCTCACGGGACGAATTTATCCAAGCGGAGAGATAATGGACGAAGAGATAGCTTATAGGGCCAAGGCGGAGATTTACTGGTTTTACTTTTCTGGAAAAACTATTTCATGGCCCAAAGGTAGCGGCAAAGAGTTTCTCACCAGGACCAACGGAGAACCAGAGCCTGCATTCCCATATCTGAGAATGATTCTCAAATTCGATGCCCCTAGTTTCCTCAGTGCTTTAAACGAAGCGTTTGAAGACTCGTTTTTGAACGATTCTTCTGAAAAACACTCCAATGGAAGTGGATCTAAGATGGACATGCCCGAGGAACAGATCTTTGGCTTGACAATCAATCGACAGTACATTTTATCAATCTTGTTGGATGTAATGAATCCATCGGATTTTGCTCCGGGAGACACGATATACCTCGACATGTTTATTGCTCGAAATCTCCCCAAATTTCCCCAGTATCTGCTGTTCTCTGGCACGACTTTGTCAAATGTACTCACAGGACTATGCAATTACCCTGGTCCTGATCTTGCTGAGGATGCACAGCTGAGTGCTGAATATTTGCTATCAGTTTATCATCCTTCGGATATGCTTGCGTTAATGCCATTGCTCAAGCAGGCTGGCTTCTATCGAATTCTCAAACGAGTATATAAAGTCGATAAACAATATGGAAAGCTGGTGCAAACATACTTTGAAGATGCAGAAGACCAAGATCTGGTCTTTGACTGCATTGCAGAATGTTTACGACCTCATAGCGAATTGAGCCAAAGACAAAGACAGGAAGTGTTGGAAGTTATCAAAAATCACGCAAAGGAGTTGCTTGAGCTGAGCGCCGAGCGTTCAGCCTCGACGCTTGCATCACAAGAGACAGAGCTGCACCAACATGTTCTAGCTTCTGCCGTTGACGCCCCTGGATTACAACATGCGTATCTGAAAACGCTTCTTGAGCCAGAAGATCCCTTGGCGGATGAGCAGCAAACACTCGGTCGGGATCTTGTCGAACAATATGTTCAGCTCATGTGTAAATTTGATCCACAACACGTTTCGGACTATATCGGGTTTGTTCAGTCAGTCGACCTTCAATTAAACAACCTATTACCCGTTATGGAAGAAACTGGTGTGGTAGATGCTGCTGTAGTCCTCATGGCCAATGCGGGACAAGTCACCGAGGCTATGGAGCGATTAGTACGACACTTGGGAACGCTCGAATCCGCCATGGAAGGTCTGTTGCGATCGCATAACACGAATGACGGAGAGGATGATAGCTCTCTTTCTCTGCAGCCAGCGGCCGAAGCCCTGCTGGAGAGCCTGCAAAAGTATGTCCATGTTGGGATTTGGTTGTGTCAGGATCAGACAAAGGCACCACGGAGGACCAGCGTGGTATCGAAGAATAAGGCTGCCCAGGAGAACTTGTCCGCAGATGAAACTCTGTGGCTGAGTCTCATCATTGCCTGTGTGCAGGTAACTCAAAACTTGACTCCATCTATTCTGGCTGTTGCCAACGAAGATGCGCTTGATGAAGAGACGCTTTTGGCAAAGCTGCGATCGCTTGTACAGCATACATTCACTTCCTTGCTTGTTTCTACTTCAAGTCAGGCTTCGAATCAAGCAAACGGCCAGCCAGGTGCTGTTACTTTCTCAAACCCTGCGTCGAACCTCTCCTTCTTGCGAGTTCTGAGATCGTTCCTCACCCAGGTTGCAGCATCGTCTCCAAGTTTGGCAGACCTTCGTAACGTTCTTGCGTCTATATTTTCCGCATATGCTTACGAAGAGTCTATTCTCCGTCTGTCGAACCGTCTTATAGAACGAAATTTGTTCACAAACGTCAACGCATCTGTTGAGCTTCGACAGCGTGGATGGAGGCCGCGGGGCTCTACCTGCGAAGCTTGTGGCAAAAGAGTCTGGGGTCCGGGCCTTGCTGGCACCTCTGTTTTTGAAGCCTGGGAAGACAAGCAGACACTCGAAGATGCGGCCAGAAAGCAGCGGCAGACACGAGTTGCGGAGCAAGCCAAAGGCCAAGCAAGAATCACGGATGGGAGGAGCAAGGGGAAGAGCTTGGACATGCGGCCCTCAAGCATGCTGCTCGAGCAATACGCCGGAAACTCTAATAAAGACCAGTTGCTGGGACCGTTAGTTGTACTGGCCTGTCGACACATCTATCATCAGACATGTCTAGATGCGTTACAAGAGAAGCAAGAGAACGGCATCTTGCCGAGGGATCTTGATTACAAGTGCCCAATTGATGGAAGAAGCCATATGTGATGGGAAAGATTATATAGATGTCTATTGTTTGTGTATGTATATGCTAGCGAGCAAAACAATGGCGAGTTGTGTCTTGTGGATGATGGCGAAGTGAAATGGGAGGTCATTGTCATTCTGCTTCTTTTGGGATAGGAATAGATAAGAGATGAGAGATATGAAGTTTATGAATTATTTAACTAAACTCTGGTAGCACTCTTATTATATTGTTGGGAATTTGCTGTGCTGTTGTTTTGTTTTTTCGAGGAGCAAGAATGAGCACATTGACCTCAAGCTCTGCTAATGCTTGAAGCCGCTATAAATTAGTGGCGTGGGCGGCTTCCAATAGGTAGGTAGGTACGCGGGAGGCTATACTCCGTCACTTCGTCTTATACTTGCCAACTACAACAATCCAAGCAACATACCTCTACGGCCCTCGCCTGGCCGCGTACAATCCCGCCATGTCTGGCTCAGACGTGGACGGATCCGATGGCGAATACATCTCCGACAACCAGTCCTCAGGCTCCTCCGACCAAGAATCGCCGCCGCCGCCTCTGTCGCAAAACTACTTTGCACCTCCATTCTACGGCCGGCCGCCCACGCCTCTGCCCCCGTCGCCATCTCTCACGTCGCTCCTCCGCCCTTCGCGTCCGACAACTCCAGATGCCTCGGACGATGACATTGCTCCCGTGCCGCGCACCGCGCCGAAAGTGCCGACGTACGAGTACTACGGCTTCGTGCTGTACCTGTTCAGCAGCCTCATCTTCCTCATGTACCTACTATGGAGCTACCTCCCGGCGCCGTTCCTACATGCGCTGGGCATCTACTACTACCCGGACCGCTGGTGGGCGCTGGCCGTGCCGGCGTTCCTGGTGATGACGGTGGTGTACATTTACGTGGCGCTGGCGGCGTACAACCTGGAGATCTTGACGGTGCCGATGACGAGCGTGGAGACGATTGTGGACGGGGCCGGGGCGCTGGCGATGATTGATTCCAAGGGCAGGCTGAAGGGGAGCGGCAAGAGGGAGAAGAAGTGCGAGAGCAATGGGAAGTTGAGGTGGAGGGAGGTTTGGAACGAGGGGACGGATGCGGTGCTGGATGTGCCGCTGGCGGGGGTCTGTGAGGTGCTGTATGGGGAAGGGAGGGATGTGTCTGATGGCGAGGAGGAAATATTATGAGGTTTTTGTGTGAATGGGAACTGGGATTGATTTGTATGGTTATCTGTAATGGCGTTTTTGATAGACCAGCGACTGGAGGACTGATATTGATGTTTAGGAAGACGTCAACCTGGCTTATGTTTAGATACGGCTGTATACCCATGGTTAATTCATTCGGCATGCGCAATAAAAATGATAGTGCTTGTCCATCATTCGTCTAATTGACGTAACTGATACTACTTTTCATATAAATGCCGGCCTCAATCTTGAAGCTCCCGCCCGTGGTTTAGCGCGTAAAGGGTCCGTCTATAGCGGCATTCCCCACCACAGCCTTGCAGGAAAAAAAGTTGCACGGCTGAGCTACAAAATTTCTAGTGCTATACACAAAGTCCAGGTCCATGTCACCAAATTCTCTTTTGCCTCATTATTAGGTAAATCAAGGCGCAAACTGCTAAAATTTTGCTGCGCCTTTTCCTTTCAACATGGATATCCTCAAAGTACTGTCGCGCGGTACCAAGAAGAGCGCAAAATCGTCACTCTCAGGCGGCAGCGCAGTGGGCAAACTGCCCTCTTCTGGAACAAAGACCAACCCGCAGCTCTACCACGACGAAGTTCGCGGCCAGAAACGAAAGCGCGATGTCGAAGAGCCCGAGAACAAGACCCCAGAAGTGCTTCCCGAAGTCGACTTCTTTGCGCCCAAGGACGTTGCGGAATTGAAACCTGCCAAGAGGGCCGAGGCGAAGAAGGGCTCCAAGCGAGCGGCCAGTCCTGACGCTGAAGCAGAAGCGAAGCTGTTGAGCGCCGAGGAGTGCCGCCAGCTGCTGCGGTCGCATAGATTGAAGGTGACGCTGCTTGGAAAACGAGACGAGCAACATAAAGTCAAAAAGTCGAAGAAGAAGAAGGCCGTTGTCGAGGTTAAGAAGGACAAGAAGCCGCCGCAGCTGAACCCGCAGCCACTGGTGTCGTTTGGCCAATTGCGAAGCACATACAACTTGTCACGCAGGGTAGCTGAAAATCTTTCATACCAGGGCTATCGTGTGCCCACAGAGGTTCAGATGGGAAGCATGCCGCTGCTGATTCGGCCTGATCTGGCGCTGAAAGGCGAGGAAGGGCTGGAGAAGGGCATTGACTTGCTTGCTGTGGCACCGACTGGAAGTGGAAAGACGATCAGCTTCCTTGTTCCGACGATTAATAACATTATGAGGAGGAGAGCGCAGGAGAAGCTGCATGGAATCCATGAGCTTGAAGCGATTGTGATTGTGCCGACTCGAGAACTTGCGTATCAGATTGTCCATGTTGGAAATCAGCTGGTCAAGGGAACAGGAATCAAAATTGTCGGAATGAGAAAGGGCATGATTCTTGCTGCTGAAAGTCAAGACATTGGTGAAGATAGCTCAGACGACGAAGAAGAAAAGCCAGAGGAGTCTGAAGAAGAGGAAGAAGAGGAAGAAGACGAGGAGGAGGAAGGAGATGAGAAAAAAGGAAAAAGCAGGAAGCCCAAAGTCATGTCAAAAGTGGATATTTTGATCACAACGCCTCTTCTGCTGCTCAACTTCCTAACTTCTGGATCGGCGAGCACACAAAAGGTTCTACCAACAGTTCGCGATCTGATACTGGACGAGGCAGATGTCCTCCTAGACCCTCTGTTCCGTGAACAGACTCTTGGCATCTGGAATGCCTGCAGCAGCTCAGACCTTCGGCTCTCATTCTGGTCCGCAACTATGGGATCTAACATTGAGACGCTGGTTACCGAAAAGCTGGCTTCGCGAGCAGAGTCTCTGGGGATCACCCAAAGACCATTGGTCCGATTGGTTGTCGGTCTGAAGGACACTGCTGTTCCGAATATTGTGCACAGATTGATTTACACTGCCAGCGAGCAGGGAAAGCTTCTCGGTCTGCGACAGCTCTTACGACCTACTTCAAGCATTGATTCAGGGCCGCCGCTGCGACCGCCTTTCCTCGTCTTTACACAGACTATTGACCGAGCTACGGCTTTGCAAGAAGAACTCAAGTACGATATCCCCCTTGAGGCGGGTGGTTCATCTAGAATAGCTGCTCTGCACAGCGGCCTCCCCGATGCAGCCCGAGCGGCAATTATGCGAAAGTTCCGAGCTGGAGAGATTTGGGTTCTCATCACCACCGATGTCTTAGCTCGAGGCGTTGACTTTGCCGGTGTCAATGGAGTCCTGAACTACGATGTTCCCGGCTCGAGTGCCGCCTATGTGCACCGAGCAGGAAGAACAGGACGAGCTGGCCGCGAGGGCGGCATCGCCGTTACTTTCTACACCAAGGACGACATTCCCTTTGTCAAGACTGTAGCAAACGTTATTGCCGAAAGCGAGAAGCAGGCCGGCAAGCCAGCAGAGGAATCTTCAGTGCAAAAGTGGCTGCTTGATGCTCTGCCAAATGTCGGCAAGGAGGACAGGAAGAAGCTCAAAGAAAGGGGCGTGGAGTCGAGGAGGACTGGAAATACAGCCCAAATTACATCCAGGAGCGGATATGAGCGGCGCAAGGAGCATAACAGGAAGGGTGCTATTGAAGGAAGCAAGAAGAGAAAGATGGAGGCTGGAGAAGATAATGGCAAGGGTAGGGATGGCGAATGGGGCGGCATTGATGATTAGCTTTCGCGATAACCAATATACACAAGCTAAACGTGGCATTTCATGATAAAAAATTTTGGTTTTTGGAGTTATCTCTATGGCCCCTATTCTATTGTACACTGTCTCAATGGAGACATATATGTATTACTACAAGATTCTATACATCCCATAAATATCTCTTAAGTCTAATCATGAGAAAATCGTAGCATCTTATTTCTCATTAGCTTTCTCGTCAGCTGACAATCCAACCACATTTCTCAACGTGCCAAAGCTTAGGCAGTCGCTGATACGGTTGGCGCCCGAAAAGAGCATCACTAGGCGTTCGACACCGCATCCCCAGCCACCAGTGGGGGGAAGGCCGTAGTCAAGAGCCTTCACGTAGCTCTGATCAAGAGGGGACGCTTCCCACTCGTCTTCTTCAACCGGCTCAATCGGGGTAGTCTCAGCATCAGTATCCAACGCCGGCTGCTCTGCGAATCCTACAGTGCCGTCAGGCTTGTTCACGAGGCTGCGATGGACTGCCAGTTTTCGTTGCTGCTCTTCCGGGTTGTTCTCCTCCTCATACATATTGGCGAGTTCTCGGCCACCAATGAAGAGTTCCGCACGAGCAGAAACTAGTTGATAAGTCTTGGGACAGAGGAAGCTCTTTGCTAGCGGAGACATGCAGGCGGGGTGATTCGTGATGAAAATCGGCTCTGTGAAGGACATGGGCTCTATATAAGTCGCGGCGAGTCGATCAAGGAGCTTTGGTAAAGATGTGGGCACCTCTCCGGGAATCTCAATGCCCGAGAGCTTCAGAACGGCAAGGAGTTCGGGGAGAGCACCATCTTCCGCAGAAAGCTTCGGGAAGCGAACCCCGATAGCTTCTTCCAAAGCGGGTATAAATTCCACCTGTTTGAACGGCCTGGTGAACTTGCTGAGGTCGATAGGAGGCAGGGTGGTAAGCTGCGTGGATATCAACTCTTGGGAGTGCCTTGCAAGAGTAAAGATCAGTTCTTCCGTCTCCTTGATGAGATCAGGAAGATTGGTATAAGCACTGTAGAATTCACACATTGTGAATTCCGGATTGTGAGTGGCATCAACACCTTCATTTCGGAAAGCAGGACCCATCTCGAAGACTTTGTCTACGCCGCCGACGACCAGACGCTTTAGCCATAACTCGGGCGCTATCCTAAGTGCAAGATCTTTGCCTCGGAACTCTGTGGCTCGTGTTACAAACGGTCGCGCAACAGCACCACCAGCGTTCTCAGCAAGAATTGGCGTTTGGAACTCGAGGAATCGCTTAGAGTGGAAATGATCTCGGATCTGCTTCATAATTTCGGATCGTAATCTCAAGATGTCGACGACGTCTCGATTCACTAGCATATCGACATGGCGCTCTTGCATTTTGGTCTTGGGGTCCGTGAGCTTCTCCGGAACTTGCTCCATGGATGGGGAGAGAAGCTCAGGTAGCTCGCGAGCCTCAAGGGAAAGCTGCCCTGTGTTTGTACGAGTGGCAATACCAGTAACCGCTACCAATCGGTTAGCCCTTGCAGAGGTAGCAGAGAAGCATAATCGGCCTACATATATGGTCTCCAACTTGGATCAAATTCTTAAGGAGGCGAAATTTGTGAACACGAGATTGCTCCTCTGAAGCAACTTTGCTTTTGTTGATCATAATTTGAACTTTTTGAAATTCATTGGTTATGTCGAGGAAGATGAGAGAATTGCCCACAACGCGTTTTGATCGAATTCGCCCAGATAAAGTGACGAGCTCGCCCGAAAGCTCATCGTGGGATTCTTGCAGAAACTCAGGGACGCTCTTCCTAATAGATGACGATTCTAGTCGAGGATAAGCCTCTGGGTATAGCGGATCCTCGCTCCTTTGATCCTCTTGCAATTCTTTCCTTCGATGCCTCTTGAACGGCGAGATGCCATCTTCTTCCTGCTTTTCCTGCTCCTCTTTTGCAAATCTCGAAGATTCATTGATGTGAATTCCAGATTTGGCAGAGAAAGCTCGAACGGCTTGTCTGTTTGCAGACTCAAGGCACAACGAAGGGGGCGCCCAACCCCATGGTGCAGTTGAAAGAGTGGCTCTTGGACCAAAGGGCCTTAAGCCACCATTCAACGCAGCAGACTGGCGCGCCAGTCTTATGCAGCTGGCGGATCTCATCTCTTCTAAGCGACGACTGTCAGCTATTGCCACCATAGAGCAAGCGGATTGTGTGAAAAGATGGCAGTAGGTTATAGTGATCAGGAAAAGGCAGGTTATTTATCTCTAACAGCAGAGCTGTTTCAATCGCAGCGGTTCTGAAGCGAGATTGCGAATTCATCATGATGACAGTTGAGAAAAAAAAATGCAGAAGAACTTACAAACATAGCGACGGCACTGGAATATATGCCTCGTGTGCAAGAAACGCAGATGCGCATCCAGCAATCCAGACACCAGTGCTTTGAAGGATGGAAATTTGTGCCTCAGCCGGACAGTGTGGGCTGTGTTTTTTTTTTTTTTTTTTCAGTGCACTGGCGCCTCCCCCGTAATTGGAGACACCCCGCCAATTGCATGCAGCTCACTGGCTAGCCTTCCTGCTAAGCTCAACACCAAGGCCAGGCTGAAATTTGTTCCGACGCGCCATTCCTCAGTACCTCCAGCCATTGCTTCCAGCTTACACGCGTGTCGTTTCGCATCTCACCAGACCGGCATTGGAGCTTTTCGCGCAATCCCTACGAATTGGCCCGCCAACAATCGCTGCCTTACCACGCGCATCGCAATCATGGCCCAGCAGCCTTTGCCCACGTCGGCTCAGCCAACCGACATCTACGGCGGAGGTTCGTTTGTCACTGCTTGGGCAGGGCGAATCGATGCGCTGCACGAGATTTGGAAGTTAAGCAAGCTAATGTAATGTGTAGATGAGGTCTCTGCCCTCGTTCTTGACCCCGGCTACTGCAATACGCGAGCAGGCTTCGCTGGCGAAGATGTCCCCAAGTCAATTCTACCATCGTTCTACGGCCATGTCACCAGCGACCCTCCCCGAGATTTATTTGGCGACGAGTGCATCATCCCACGAAGCGACTTTGAGGTCCGCAACTACATGAACAAGGACAGCGTCGTAGAGGACTGGGATGTGGCGGCTAAGATGTGGGAATTCATGCTGGTTAAGCGCCTACAGCCCGAGCGACAGACGCCGCCATCAAAGAATAAGCTAAACGACGACGTGAAGGAGCAGGATGGCGAAGGAGATGTCGCGATGGAAGAAGTCGAGACGATGGAGAAGGCTCTAGAAGAGTTCCCCTTGCTGATGACAGAAGCTCCGTGGAACTCGCCCAAGGCACGTGAAAAGGCCATCGAGCTCAGCATGGAGAGCTGGGGGACTCCCGCCTTCTGGCTAAGCCGGACTCCCGTTCTGTCGTCATTCGCCGCTGGAAAAGCTACTGCCCTTGTCATTGACGTTGGTGGCGCCAATACCTCCGTTACAGCTATCCATGATGGCATGGTTTTGAAGCGATCTATCCAGCGATCACCCGCGGGCGGTCTATGGCTGTCTTCGCAGATCCGCAACATGTGGGAAACTTCCGAGCCGAAAGTGGACTTGGTTCCGACGTTTATGGTTGAGAACAAGTCTCCCGTGGATGCTCTTTCTCCTGCCCAGGCGCGACTACGCGAGTTCCCTTACAAGATCCACGACTCTTTTCGAACATTTGAAGAAGAGCGGCTGTTGACCGAGTTCAAGGAGTCCGTTGTTGAGGTTTGGCGTGGACCTGGAAGATACGGCGCCGCTGGAAACGAAGAGTACATCAAATCTCAGCCTGGCCGTGTGTTTGAGATGCCTGATGGCTACAACCAGATGTGGCGCGAGCAGCGATTCAAGGTCGCTGAGGGCATGTGGGACGAAAACGCCGGGTACCCCGTCCCCGAGTCGGAGCGCCTCACCAAGGCCCAGACCATCCCCGAACTTATCCGTTCCGCCCTCAATGCTATTGACGTTGACCTGCGGGGCAACCTCCTCGCCAACGTCGTTGTTACGGGAAGCACAAGTTTGATCAACGGCTTCAACGACCGTCTAAATAACGAGCTGACAGCGATGTACCCTGGGCTGAAGATCAAGATTCACGCTGCAGGTCTGTCGAGCGAGCGCAGATTCGGTGCCTGGATTGGTGGAAGCATTCTTGCTAGCTTGGGAACTTTCCACCAAATGTGGATATCCAAAAAGGAGTATGAGGAAAACGGAGTTGGCATTGTCGAGAAGCGATGCAAATAGAGGATACAAAACTCCTGATGCTAGGGGATACATTTTTGGTGAAGGATAATGGCGTACGGAGTTGGAAGAAAGATGTTAGTGCTATCTGTCTATGCTTAGGACAATGGGACGTTGCTACTGAGATCTGGCTGGAGATCAGAGGCATGCGTAGATCTAATCGAGAAATTTTATGAACAATGAACACAAAGGGAGTGACTACCTAAGCTAACCTGCAAAGCTAACCTTGACTTCCACTTCGTCCAATCGTCCAGGTTCCAGCTCCATATGCTTCCACGCCCTTTCTATGTTGATTTCGAGTACATGCTGATCGCTTTGTGATACGCCCACGGTTTCTATCGGGACGGCTTGGTCTTGAAGAGTGACTATGAAATCTTCCTGGAGTGTCATCTTTGGTAAAGTAGAGATAAAAACGCCTGAGAAATTTTGTAGTTAGTAAATAACTTCCAGCTCGGACAATCAATCCTCATCTACTCACCAAACACTCCTAGGGCCTTCAACTTGACAGCAACAGACACTCTTCTGTTCTCTTTCATGCTGATGCTGCTGGCCAAAATAGCCACGCTACCAGTCATCTTGTTGATCAACCCAAGGTTCGCCACCCATATGTCTCCATACTTGGGGCCAGTGAGAGGCACAGCCTGGAAAGCTGTGAAAATCTCGTATCCACGGACGTCCAAAGAGCCAACAATGAGCGAAGTCGGATCATCAAGCTTCATCGGCGCCGAAGCTTTCCCTGTGGCGTGGGCTCGGACAATGTAATGTAAGGATGGCACGGTGCCTGGAAAGCAAGAAAGGGGAATTAATTCTGTTAGTGGGCGTGCTGAGATGTTGAATATGGCTACCATGGGCGTGCCCGTTTCAGATGCTCCTACAACGAAATTAACAAGAGCGGTTACGCCAAACACATACCGTCCATATTCTTTCACTTACCATGGTAGCTACCAACTTTAAGAAGCAGGTCATCGTCATAGCCTATGTATGGATATATGGCCTTCCCCAAGACGCTCGGCCTAAATATGACAGTCTTGCCCTTGGGAGTCAGACCCGTCATTTGGCTTATCAAATCGAGGTTGTGCTCCCCAGGAACGTCGGTGATGTAAATCGGTCCACCACTGACGCATCGAGCTGCAGCATGAAACCCAGAATAATCATGTACCGTCTGAAACATATCCCAATCAGGAAGTACATTCAAATACTCCATAAAGATGCTATTGTATGCGTTTGTCCATACATGCCAGGGGTGCGACGAGGGAATCTGAGGGAAGAAGTCGTCCGAGTTGCGAACTAGCAAAGCGGGTCGATTTGGTATCATTTGAGAATTAAACAGCGCCTGCGGGATCTGCGACATGCATGATATGGCCTTGACGCTGAAATAGCGAAGAGATGTGAGATTCCACGCATCGAGATACGTATTGATGAGCTCCCGTCTGACAGAAGCACTGAGCCACATGTCGATCATGAATTGCGCATCAGTCTTGACTCCATCAACGCCAGCATCTGAGAGGAATTGATAAAAGTCGTCATAGAACTGACGAACATCATCCTTGGCAATCACTGTCATTTTACCTCCGAGAGGCAGATTGCGGCGTTTAGCCTCCTCACGAACGACTTCCACGGTTTTGTACTTCTTGGCTAGCTTTCCATCGGGGGAAATGCCGCCCCAGTATCCCAAAAGAGCGTGCCAGACCGCAATATGTTGGATATTTGGACTTTTCTGGCGGATTTTGGTAATAGCTGCCTTTAATCCGTTTGGAAAAGCTTCTGGCTCGGCCTCGAAGTCAACCCATCCGTATTGAAACTGGCTGGGGCCTTTATAGTCAATTGACTGCCAATTATCGTCAATAATCAGAGACGTGATGTTGATATTGTGCTTCTCGAGCTTATCAATTGCATCAACGATCTTCTGTTCAGTTAACCTTTGACCGAGTGCGTTCCATGTACCTACAAAGTGATCAGTCAGTAATACTTTGAATGAGGAAATCTTTGGATGAACGAACAGAATCCGAGTCCATCATACCAGTTTTCGAGCCACTCTGGCCGAACTGCATCAGAAAGAGTTTTCCACTCTTCTTCCACCGCTTCGTTCGCACTACGAGCTTTCATAACAAGAGTTCTTGCGTGGTACATGACGGCGGCAACGGCTCTTTGGAAATCATTTCCTTCGGAGACGAGGATAATTACCTTCTCATCGGATGCTGAGTCGTTGCGTACATTTACCGATATGGCGCCGCTGGATGTGTTTTGGAAAACGGGTACTGAATTATTGATACCTGAAACGGCCAAAAAGACCATGTTTCTGCCTTCTGGACTTTGGAAAGCTAACAATATTGCGTCTTTGTCGAGCGAAAAGTGGTCTCTGCCGTGACGTGGAGCGAGCCAAGGAGACCAAAGCCGAACGACGGCAAACCATCTGAATCATTCTTTATTAGGATAACAGTGACTTACGATAACTGGATATGGGATGCTCAGCGGAGGAACGAATTTGATACTGACCTTAAGAAAGAGCCCCAAGGTGTTCCAATTTGAATATCAGTGTATGAAGACAAATCGTTCTTTGCGGGGGGCACTACGGCTTCGAGTGACCACAATTGAGTTTTTGGCGCTTGGCTCATACTAGATGAGACTTTCCAGACAGTGTTAAGTCCAGGTATAAGATCGGCCAACTTATCAGATTCTGTAGGTGCCGGGAGTAACACAACGTGGCCGTCCTCCAAACCTTGTTCGTCGCGGATCCATCTCCAAGGCTCATCATGATTGTGACGAAATTTGATGGTGAATCGTAGGGTTTTTTGAAAAGAAACTCTTGTACTATAGTATACCCTAAAGACAGCTTCTGATTCGGCATGAAGAGCTTGCGGTGCCTGGCTGCTCTTTATCTTGGGCACCTCAGCCTCAGTCCAATCTTCGCCATCAATTGAGTGCCAAAGAGCAACTTCCCAGCTCTCTTGAGCTCGAGATTTCGGTATCTCCAACAAAGCAGTGAATGAGACGCTGTCGGAGCTCTCGACTGGAGTAACCTGGCTCAAGGGAGGGTAGCTTTGGAGTATAGCTTTCATATTTTCGGGCACCGGAGCCGGTTCAGGTTTTTGCTTTGGTATATAGAGGGTTTTAAAATCGTTTGCAAAGTCATACGTTTCAGGTGCCATTGGAATCTTCATTTAAAATCTGACGGTTATTAGCCCGATTGGTGATGTTGAAGCTAAAGCTCGCTCCTGCTTTATGATGCAGATATTCAGCTCAACTGTACCTATGCGGTGTATAAAATGACCGAGGTAAATAAATAGCATAAATAAGAGAAATCATACGTCTCTAATGTTTCATATAACGATTCCTCACCAAATGAAATTGAGAAACAAAGGCTAAGGCTTGGGCTGGACGATGTTATGCTGACGAGGAAGCACTCACAGCGAAGACGAATTCCCCGCAAGTAATGGCCAGGACGCTGAAGAGGGGCCAGGAGGGGATAACAATGCACGAGAGTAGTCACGTTCGCTCTTTCAACAAGGAAACGAAATCGTCTTCAATTAGGTAGCTTTTTGTAAAATTCTCTACCATGGTATGTGAATACCTATGTTTTAGTCGCATACGGCATATATCATGCCATTAGGTACCAACACATCAACTGTACTCCATCTGAAACCAGGCGTGTATGGGGCCAATCAACTGTGAATTCTATAACACAGCATGGGTTATTGAGCCTTCTATTGCTTCCTTTTCATGGAGTCATTGCAAGTCAATGATTCTTTGCAATATTTCCTCATTGAATGCCTTTGCAACTTGCGCAAAGAGCTGCTCCCCAGTCCGAATCCAGAGCCTATACCATACCCCAGCACGAGCTGTGGAGATTGCTCGGATGATGAACTTAGTAAATCTGCGCATATAATTGGACGACCCGGTCGTTGTCGTCGGGCGTCGGAGCTGGTCGGAATGACTAAGCAGCCAAAACCTCGAAACTAAGGCCACAACCCGCTCAGCAAAGCTTCTTGCCGAGCAGTGGAAAGATTTCATCAAACCGCTCAATTGACCATTAATCCCCCAAACCTCCGCCATGGCGTCCCGCAGATTAGCTTTGAACTTGTCGCAAGGCCTGCGAGCCCGTTCCGGCCTGGCAACCGCCGGTGCCCTGCGACGAGGCTTTGCTACTCCCTCCAACGTCGGCAAGACTCAGACAACAACCCTCAAGAACGGCTTGACTGTGAGCGCCAACTCCGGGGGCCAATTGGCCCAGCCTCGTGCCTCGAACGCCTGTTTTGCTAACCGACAAACACCAGGTCGCCACTGAGTACTCACCATGGGCCCAGACATCGACCGTTGGCGTCTGGATTGACGCTGGCTCCCGTGCCGAGACCAACGAGACGAACGGCACTGCCCACTTCCTCGAGCACCTGGCTTTCAAGGTGGGATGTCCCGATATGGCATCATACGGGCAAAGACGGCTGACAGTTGTTTCAAGGGTACCGCAAAGCGATCGCAGCAGCAATTGGAGCTCGAGATTGAGAACATGGGTGGCCACCTGAACGCCTACACTTCGGTTGGTCTTTTTTTCAACCCATTCCGTCGCAATGGGCTCATCCGGGAAAAAAAAATCTTCGAAGCCGCTAATACCTTCTTCAGCGTGAGAACACCGTCTACTTCGCCAAGGCTTTCAACTCCGATGTCCCCAAGACCGTCGATATTCTGTCCGATATCCTGCAAAACTCCAAGCTCGAGCCGTCTGCCATCGAGCGCGAGCGCGACGTCATTCTCCGAGAGTCCGAGGAGGTTGAGAAGCAGGTTGAGGAGGTTGTCTTTGACCACCTGCACGCCACTGCTTTCCAGCACCAGCCTCTTGGCCGCACCATTCTCGGACCCCGCCAGAACATCCGTGATATTACCCGCACCGAGCTCACCAACTACATCAAGAACAACTACACTGCCGACCGCATGATTCTCGCTGCCGCCGGTGGCGTTCCCCACGAGCAACTGGTTGAGCTTGCCGAGAAGCACTTCTCCGGCCTTTCCACCGGCAGCCCCCAGACTGAGGCCTACGTCCTGTCCAAGCAGAAGGCTGACTTTGTTGGTTCTGACGTCCGTGTTCGCGATGACACCATGCCCACTGCCAACGTCGCCATTGCCGTCGAGGGTGTTAGCTGGGACTCCGATGACTACTTCACTGCTCTCGTCACTCAGGCCATCGTCGGCAACTACGACAAGGCCATGGGCAACGCCCCTCACCAGGGCAGCAAGCTGAGCGGCTATGTTCACAAGCACGAGCTGGCCAACAGCTTCATGAGCTTCTCCACCAGCTACAGCGACACTGGGTATGTTAAAAACAATGATTGATTGAGTGTGTTTGAGTATAAACTGACTGTCCATCTATAGTCTCTGGGGTATCTACCTGGTCACTGACAACACCACCCGCCTCGACGACCTTGTTCACTTTGCACTGCGCGAGTGGATTCGCCTGTGCACCAACGTTAGCGAAGCCGAGGTTGAGCGTGCCAAGGCCCAGCTGAAGGCCTCCATCCTGCTGTCCCTGGACGGCACCACTGCCCTCGCCGAGGATATCGGTCGCCAGCTCGTCACCACTGGCCGCCGTGCCAGCCCTGGCGAGATCGAGCGCAAGATTGACGCCATCACCGACAAGGACGTTATGGACTTTGCTAACCGATACATCTGGGACAAGGACATTGCCATCAGCGCAGTTGGAAAGATTGAGGGTTTGTTCGATTACCAGCGTCTGAGGAACACCCTGAAGCCCAAGTTTTAAGAGTAGAAAGGATACGGAGAGAAAGGGGGCGGAACAGTCCAGAAAAAAAAAAGACCGGGTATAGAGTGTATGAGATACCGTTTTACAGGCCTAGTGTACCATAAATTTCCCATATTCCTACAACCAGGTGTTGCGTGGGCGGAAGTGCATGTGATAAAAAAATAATTCTCTATTACACTTTTTTGGATTAGCGAGGCAGCATCTCAAACTCCCTAAATGTTAATAAGACGATCCCTTCACTGGCGATGCATGTTTCACGACGATCACAGCAAAATCATGTGGTGCTATGTTCATGTCGTGTATCATACATTTTGAAAGCCAGGTAGCTTCTATCCGATTAAAGTACCTGAGGTATAGATATAATTAGAGAGATCTATATATCTCTCCGCACCCCTTATAACCGTCTTTTCCAACGCCCAAAACGCCAACATAAAATATCTTTGGAACATTCAAAGTCCAGCTTCGCGCAATCAAAGGTAGCATGAATCCGGAGGAGGATATGGCGCTTAGCTCTCCTCGGCCATCTCTGCATCCACATCGTCGCCAAAGACATCGTCCACCGTCCCGCCCTCGACACCGTCGCCACCAATATCTTCAGGTTCCGGTCCTTCAATGCCTTCCATGGCATCTCCGCCTTGCTGAGAAGCTGAGCTCTCTTCTTCGTCGTCGTCGTCTTCGTCATCTGCACCCTCCTCGCCCCATACGTCCTTGAGACCCCAACCTGTCCCGCTAAGAACGAATCTCTCGCTTGGTAGCCGGACGCCCCATTCGTTTGGCACAATCTTCGGTAAGGCCACCTTGTTTCGCTCCCGGGCCAGCTCCTGCATATATTCCTTGCTAATGCCGCCTCCGCTGCTTCCTCCCCTGAATTGGTAGCCCAGGCGGGCAGCAATGGCCACTTTCACAGCATTGGCGCTGACGCTGGCATCGCCAGATGGGGCTGCCATGGCACCTCCTGCAGCGCCAGATGGTTTAGAGCCCGCTTGCGTGGTGTACGGGTCGCCTGTGAGATGCAATGCGTCGTTGAGAACGGAGGAGGTATGTCGGTAAGCGAAGTCCAAGAGCAGGAGGGGTACCCGCTGTTCATAGGATGTGACGCCTTGAGAGGTAAGCAGAAGCTCCATGAGTCGTGAGTCGCGCGGTCTAGGCGCCGACGAGGGCTGCTGGTGCGTTGACGGCTGTGCGGATTGAGAAGAAGAAGCGGCGGCGGCGGTGGCGGGAGGTTGGCTCGCAGTCGTTGTCTGGGTATTGGGAACTGTTTGAGATGTGTTGGCGGATGAGGCAGGTACGCCGTTTGTCTGCGGCTGGCTTGAAGACATGGTCGAGGTATATAGTATTAAGTAGTAGAGTAAGATGAAATCAATGGATAGGTTGATTGGAGAGAGCGAGAGACGAGGCTGATTAGAGCAGCTGAGAGCTCATGCGCCGACACAAAGTCGAGTTGCGCGCTCAGGCAGCGAGAAACAGCAAAACAGATACCAAATTAGTATCTGATATATCTCGTCAAGTGAATGGTCAGCACAGTAGCATGATAAACGCAGTGAGAAATCTGAAGATGCAACTATGCTACACGTCAAACAAGGCTTTACACAGGAATAATAAGCTCGGCCAGCAAGTTCAATCACGGTCAGTCGCGGCACGGGCATTAGAGCTACGGCGCATCGTTAATCCGGGTTGTCAATTGCTGCTACGCTGCCGCACCTTAAACGCAGTCCAACCAAAGCGCTTCAAATTCGGCGGCGCATGCAGCAACCTAGAAGGGTTGGAGGGGCACTCATGGAGCAGGCTCGGCGTTCTGGAAAGCGAAGCAAGGCCTAAGAAATGGCCTGTACCGCAGCCTGTGCTCCCAGCGCAAAAGTGGCGACCCCACCAAAAAATTGACTGCCGCTGATTCAGGTGCCGGTTCCGGTCGATTCGAGCTGTTTTTCAGACGATGGGTTGACTCATTGGCGGCATATATATTTTTCTGTTAGTTTGAAGTTTCGCCTGTAGCTGCGATTACCGAATCTGCGTCGCCATCAATTGAGTGATTGATTGTGCTGTTTGGCCTATTGCAATTGCCATCGCCATCGACATTGCCATCGTCACATCGTCATCCAGCCCACTCTATTTCTGCCCCTCATGGAAACGGTGCTTCCCCTGCCGTTCCTCGTCAGCGTGGCCATTCCGCCCGGTCTGGCCAAGCTTGACGGCCTCAACCGCGAGGAGGTTTCCATTCTCGCCAGCCCCTTCCTCGAGGCCTCGCCCAAGATCCTGGACAAGCTCTCGCGATTCTTCAAGCGCCACAGCTCCGAGTTCCACGCCCACATCGACACCACAACCCTCGAATCCGTCGACGATGTCTATGCGCTGCTCGATGGCGGCGCCCGCAAAGTCTTTGTTGCGCCAGAGACGCTCCCCCAGTACGCAGAGCTTGGAGACCGAGTGCTGCCCGTTGTATCAGCGCTGGATCTGTCTGCCGCTTCCGAGCACGGCCTTCTGATCAAGGATTTCGACCCCAAGGCGAGCAATGTCGACAAGTTTGCTGAAGAAGCCCGCGCCAAGAAGCTCAAGGCTCTCTACCTGAAGCCGGTCCCCGACGTCGCCCTCGAGCAGTTCATTGAGGTTGCGCAGAAGTGCAACGCCATTCCCATCTTGCCCTCGACTGGATTGACAACCGACAAGGCGGATAGCAGCAGGCTTCTGCTTTCCAAGGTCATTGCGACATACTGGAAGTCAGACCGCGCCGATGGCCTCATCCCGACGGTTGTTACTGATATTTACGGAATTGCCCTGGGACTGGCTTATACTAGCGAGGAGAGCATCCTGGAAGCTCTGCGAACTCACACTGGTGTCTACCAGAGCCGCAAGCGCGGACTGTGGGTGAAGGGAGCCACTTCTGGAGACACCCAGGAGCTCGTCCGCATCGCACTGGACTGCGACAATGACACTCTCAAGTTTGTGGTGAACCAGAAGGGCCGATTCTGCCATCTCGAGCAGTTTGGCTGCTTCGGCGAGCTGACTGGCATCGCAAGACTGGAGCAAACTCTCAAGTCAAGAAAAGAGTCTGCTCCTCCAGGCTCATACACTGCCAGACTATTCTCTGACGAGAAGCTGCTGAGAGCCAAGATCATGGAAGAGGCTGAAGAGCTGTGCGATGCCAAGACTCCCGAGGAGGTTGCATTTGAGGCCGCTGACTTGATCTACTTTGCCCTCACAAGAGCTGTTGCTGCTGGTGTGAGCGTAGCTGACATTGCTGGCAGCTTGGACGCCAAGGGCCTGAAGGTCAAGAGAAGAACGGGCGACGCCAAGGGCAAATGGGCTGAGAAGGAGGGCATCAAGCCATCTGCTCCCGCTGCTCCAGCCAAGCCAACTGAGGCTGAGAAGCCCAAGAGCGACCGCATACTCATGCAGAGAATTGACTCGGTCAATGCTTCTGAGGCAGAGCTTCTCGAGACCTTGAAGCGACCCTCACAGAAGTCCCCTGAAGCCATCCTGAAGATTGTCACTCCCATTATCGAAGATGTTCGCAAGAACGGAGACAAGGCCGTCCTTTCATACACTCACAAGTTTGAGAAGGCTACTTCTCTAACATCTCCCGTCCTAAAGGCCCCTTTCCCCAAGGAGTTGATGCAGCTCCCTGCCGAGACCATCAAGGCCATTGACACCTCCTTTGAAAACATCCGAAAGTTCCACGCTGCTCAGGGCGATGACAAGACTCTCCAGGTCGAGACCATGCCTGGCGTCATCTGCAGCCGCTTTTCAAGACCGATTGAGAGAGTTGGTCTCTACGTACCTGGAGGTACCGCCGTTCTGCCCAGCACTGCTCTCATGCTCGGTGTCCCTGCCATGGTTGCCGGCTGCAAGAAGATCGTCCTGGCTTCGCCACCCCGCGCCGACGGCAGCGTCACCCCTGAGATCGTCTACGCCGCTCACAAAGTCGGAGCCGAAAGCATCGTCCTCGCTGGTGGAGCGCAGGCTGTTGCCGCCATGGCCTACGGCACTGAGAGCATCACCAAGGTTGACAAGATCCTCGGTCCCGGCAACCAGTTTGTTACTGCGGCCAAGATGCACGTCAGCAACGACACCAATGCGGGCGTGAGCATCGATATGCCCGCTGGCCCATCCGAAGTCCTGGTCATCGCCGATAAGGATTCCAACCCCGCGTTCGTGGCATCAGATCTACTTTCCCAGGCCGAGCACGGCGTTGACAGTCAGGTCATCCTGATTGCTGTCGATCTCAACGAAGAGCAACTCAAGGCTATTGAGGATGAAGTCCACAACCAGGCCATTGCCCTGCCCAGAGTGGATATTGTCCGTGGCTCCATTGCCCACTCCGTCTCTGTGCTCGTCAAGGACATTGATGAGGCCATGCGCATCAGCAACGAGTATGCTCCGGAGCATCTTATCTTGCAGATCAAGGATGCCGCCAAGGCTGTCGATCTCGTCATGAACGCAGGTAGTGTCTTCATCGGCGAATGGACACCCGAGAGTGTTGGTGATTACTCTGCCGGTGTGAACCACTCATTACGTAAGTATCTCTTTTCAACATTGATTCTTATTTGCATACAGCATTGTGCTAACCAGCTACATACAGCAACATACGGATTCGCCAAGCAGTACTCTGGCGTCAACCTGGGATCCTTCCAGAAGCACATCACCAGCTCTAACCTCACTGCTGAAGGTCTGCGGAATGTAGGCTCAGCAGTCATGCAGCTGGCCAAGGTTGAGGAGCTTGAGGCTCACAGGAGAGCGGTAGAGATTCGCATCAAGCACATGGATGCGCAAAAATAGGGCGAATAAGAAAAAAAAAAAAAAACTTGGGGAAAGAATGGGCTTTCTGTGTAAAATTAATTGGCTAAGAAAATCATGGAGCGACAAAACGTCTGGAGAATAAGTAGACGAGGAGAAAACACTATTTTGGATAACCTTTTTATTTATACATGTTTATATATATATCTATTGAGGATATGGTGAGATCGCTTGATGCGGAAAACTTCTAAACTTTCAAAACAGACCGAAACGTATGAGAACTCCCAATGACCAAACAAGAGAGAAAAGAAAATAAAGGGAAAAAAAAAAAAAAAAAAGTTTTGCTTACACCATCAGTAATAGAACGTTGCTGCAAAATAATTTTTTCTGCTCGCCCTTCGCACGCGTATACAATTCCTTCAGAAGAAGTAAAGAATCCCAAAAGCGCCTCGCTATGTAGTTCCTCCAATGTGAAGTATATTAAATGAAAAACTCCCACCTCGCTTCGAAAAGCTTCCTTGCTCCAACCGCAAAATGCTGCAAATGCATCGCTTTGCAATTTTACCTCCTCTCTTGAGAGAGAGGCAGAACTCCGTCCGGCGTAAGATGTGATCCGAGGACGCAAATGTATATGGTGAATAGATATGAGAAGCGAGTTCAAACGCGCGGGCGTTGAAAAAAAAGAAGGCAGATAAAAGAAGTAGAGTGAATGAGCAAAGGCTCATAGATCATTGGGGAAAAGCGCCATCATTCCAGTGGCATCGAGGGGGTGCGGATCTCGACAGGTACTTCGATAACCGGCAGGTCTTGTTCCTCCTGCTCGACGTCTCTGCGATCAAACTAAACCTGAACTTAGCTTTTTGTCCTGTTATTCTTCTTTTAATTCTCAACCTCCTCTTTCACGGATAGGTGACCAACCCCAGAAATGATTTCGGCTGAGACATCTTCCACTACCCGGGTTCTGTCCTCGTCATCATCAGACGCCTCGGCGTCTTCATCCTCGGCGTCGTCCTCGTAGTTTTCCTCGTCATCAGCATCTTCAGTCTCGATGCTCTGCAAAACAGAGTCCATCATGCGGACCTCATCGACTTCATTATCATCATACTCATCGTGCGAGAGGTAGCTATCCGCAAGCCCTTCGCCCACCTCCTCGTCGTCTTCTTCTTCTTCCCCCTCCTCGTCAGTATAAGTGCTGCCCTGGTCATCCTCTCCCTCCTCATCTTCGTCACTCTCACTTGCCGAGAAGTCATCCATCTGGAGAGGGTCGTCTCGCCAGTACATGAAGTCGGTGTAGTCTTCCCCGCCACCCCTGACCAGGGTATCAACAGGGGGGAAGTAGTGGTCCACAACCTCATTAATATTGACATAGGTCATCTTGAGTTTATTAAGACTCAGGAGGTCAAGAGATACTTCCGAGTTGGAGTTGATGGTGAAGATGCGGGTTCTTGGCACATCCACCGTTCGGTAGGAAATTTGGTCGGTTAGACGGTTGCCAAAACCGGCATAGAAAGGAGTACCGTCTGGCCCATACAGATTTCGGATGTCCCGTAGAGTTGCCATCTTGAACACGTGAGGCTTTCGCAAATACACCTCACGGCGCAGAGCTGCCATTGTGCGATCAGGAGACAAAATTGTTGGGCCGTGGGGCATTTTGAAGCCTTCCTGAACGATATTGTTCAAATAAGTGCGGGTGGAGTCGGACTGCCCGACGGAGCGGCTGGTCAGATACATGATGTTGTATCCGTTTAGGGCAATGTCGCTATAGAGCTTTGCAATACCAGAGTGAGTCCAGTCTCGGCCAATCATGTTCAGCACATGGCCAAGAGCATCAGACTTGGTGATGGTGCCGTCAATGTCCGAAATGACGACGGGCGTCTCTTGCTTCCAGAGATACAGGTTGGCAGAGCATGTGGCCCGGTTGACTGTGAAGCTCATTGAATTTTCACCGTATTTCAGGTTCATATCCTTCAATTGATCGCTAGTCAGTCGAAGAGTCTTGGCGTAGCTCTTGGCAGGCTGCAGAGAGCCGGTTGGGGTTCGAGGAGGAGTGTGCATCCCGCCAGGGCCGGCATCAGACTCTGAGCGGCGGTGGGACGGTACATGTGGCGCAGAGGTGAGGTCGCTGCCATCGCTCTGGTAGCCTGGATCCGACACGGCGTCGGCGGCAACGACGTGACGGTGAGCTTGTAGCGACGACTCAATGGTTTTGTTCATAGCAGCCAGCTTGGCGTCTTCGCTACTGTAGACCCAAAGGTTTCCTTCTTCGTCAAAGCCAAACAGAGCCCCAATGTCGTAATTGCCGTCCATCTCCTCTGAAAGAATGTTGCGTGCGAGCACTTCGGCACGGAGCATGTCTTCTTCGCTGCTCTTGAAGCCTGTCATGTCTAGCATGAGATCTCCTGTCTCAGTGATGTGGGTTGGAATGTTGACGGCGGACAATCCCTTGGAGAGTGCCCTGGCGCGTGCGATGGCTTCGTTTGGGCCAAGCATCGGCGGGCTATGTGATCTCTCCGACTCCGATGGGCTCTCGTTGTCTGAAATGGCGTCGTCATGGGGCAGAGCTGCTTTTCGCAGAATGGTATCGCTGTGAGGTCGATCGAAAGCTCCGTGCCAGTCGGCAGAGCCAGGGTGTGAACTCGAAAGCGGAGGGGAGGACGATAAAGGCGTAATCATGCCTGGGATCATAGTCAGCCATGGATGCTTTGCTACCAGCATACAGTATCAGGTAAACACAAACAAGCCAGACGTACCATTTTCATCTGACTGCAGTTGAATAACGGCGGGGGACGGTCTACGTGGCTTTCCTGATTCCCCATCGAGCTCTAGGTGATCTGGCTCTGCCATGTCTGAAGAGCTGTCTGCCGGTCCAAAAGGCGGGCTGCTTGCCGGAGAAACCAGCGGCGATGTCTGCATCGATTCCGGGATAGAGTCAGAAGTCTCGAAAACGAAGAAGGCCTCGCCGCCCTCACCCAGCTTCATGGAATAGTGCTGCTTGGTGCCATTGATCCTGAACTCGACCTTCTTCTCGTATGGGCGCAATAGCGAAAACTTGCCGAAGCGGACGTGGAAGGGCGAGCAGGCCAAGGTACCATCGTCGCGCTCGACGACGATAACGTCAATGGCGCCGCTAAGAGTCGCTGGATTGATCGAGTTCCAGGCCGTGGAAACCGAGTCGCTGAGGTTTCGCACGTACTGCATCGTGCCGGATCCAATATTTCGCCGCGACCTCGAGAAGGAGAGTTTTTCGGCGGGCTTACACAATGAGCAACGGGTAACAGCAATCAATGGCAAATGACAATGAAGCAAGAAAAAAGGCACGTTTGTACGACAGCCGCGCGCAGCAGTCAGGATGATTCGTAGGAGACGCTCAGACTAATTGGGCCTGGCAAGGTCTGTCGGGTTTGGGCACTTGAAGTACTTTGGGAGAATGGCAAACGGAGAGCAAACGGAGAGGAATTGGGGACCCTGGCAGCAGTGGAGCTTTGTTGGGGTGACGTCGGTTTTCTCCCTGGCATGTGAAATTATGGAACGCCTCGCTTCTCCGCGTAGCAGCGACGACGCGCAAAGGGAGGAGCTGCGAAGCTATTTTGTGTTTTTGTGTTTCACAGGTCAAGGCAGAGCAGAGGGGATCGCGAGATTGAGGAAAAATCCCATATAAAAGCCTCCCCAGCGGTTTTGGAGGCGAAATGCAGCGGCGGCACCGGCCGGCCACCAAAGGCCAATTGTTGAGAACGTGCTGCCTCCAACAAGCTGCACTTCGGCTGCAGGCACATGATCCAAGGCTTGGGCGAACATCCGTCCTGACAAGCGCTGTGGGGGGCATGGCCGGCAACGCGCAGGTACAGGCTACCTGAGCTGTACTCGCAGTCCCGCAGTGGCAGCACGTTCCTCTGGGGCCTTACGGTGGCTCTTTGGGCACCGTTTGGGCGCTGTTCAGGGGGTTCTACCGCACTTGGCAGGCCGCTGACAGGGAGGCCCATCCACCAAGATACAGCGGGGAAGCGAGATTTGTAGGGCCGTGTTGAAAGGGCGGAGCCTCAAGCGGCGAATCCGGGGTACTCTCGAGTCGCTGGTACCTGGCGCTGCCGAAACCACGCGCCCATCATGTGCTCAACCATTTGCACGGGACATTCAGGCCAGAAAATCAAAAGAGCAGCGTAATAGCTGCGGGCTGCACCAAGTACCCCAACAAGCCGAGGCTGCAGGACTTCCTCTTGAAGGTTGGCGTTTGCCTCTTCGATGACCAGCGTCTGACGCTCAGACGACAGGCTTTCAGCGGCTATTTGCTGGTGCAGGCATGCTTCATAGGCTCACTGAAGCGTCCCCCGTCTCACGAACAGGCTCACCTGACAGACCACACATGCCTGAGATGAGTCGTAGGGGCCAGGGTTTGATCCTCTGCCAGCATTTCTTCCGCCACTCTGTTAGTTTTCTCTCGAATCACAGGCCATAGGGCTCATCGTGCGCTCCTCGAACGAGCAAACCCGATTATAGCCAGCTTACGTCTACTGCGTTGTAAATGAAATCTGGAGTGCTGATTCAAGTACTATGTACGTAATCTCACAATAAGGCAAGGGGCGTATGATTGCTGCTACTCTGCATGTGTGAGACATCGTCGCCGCATGAAGCATTTGGGCTGTTTCGATGCAGATACCGATACGGGCAGATCCTGTTTCAGTTCCGGTAAGAAAAGTGTGAGGGAATTAGGGCCGACGATGAACCATCCGATAATAGTGATGTCAGCTACAATGAAGATCGTCTCTCTCCCCCACGTATGGATCTAAGTAGAGATCGCAAGTCAATATATCTCGACGTTTTGACAGGATGGGACTAGACGGTAGAGGCAGCGGCGGAAAAAGCGCTTGTTGGCAATTTATTGAAATAAATGGAATCACGGCTCGGCAGGACGGTGACATTTGGTGCAAGCCCCAGATTTTCCGCCGCCGACTCATTGTTCTAGTATTGGTATCTCTGAAGCCTTTCGTGAGAATACAAAAGCAGACATCCCTCGATGTGACCAGATTTGCAAGCAACAGCTCTGAAGAGAAGCGGCAAGCATGCAATTATTTTCACAGGCTTTTGGTGTGTTTACTTGGAAGGTCTGAATACCATTTCAGCTTCCTGGTCCCGCAGCCGACACTCCCAACTGTATCATCAAACACCTGGATTTTCTCACAGCATCAGTGTTCTGGTCTCATACCTATACGAATAGCAAATAGGTAGCAAGGCAGTAGATAGTACCATTCACCTTATAAACCAAGCATTAGGACATGCATCAAATTGTGGCATTTTAGGCGTCACAAGCTGGAGCCCACCAACAGCTTAGCATCCTACACCTGCTATGCCAGAACAAACTTTCAGCGGCCACCAACCCCGGGGCTCCATAATAACCGTCAGCCCGTCACTATATTAATGTACCTATATTTGTTCAGCTACCAGCTAGCAAGCCAATGTAGGGCATTCGAATTGCCTACGCATGTATGTGGCTTGCTATCTGTCATATTCCATCTCCATTTCGTGAACAAATAGGCAAATGGTAAAGATCCCCGCCGCGACCGCTCTTTTGCGCCTGTGCCCGCCCAATAGGCGGCTGCTGGGCAAATAAAATGGTAGCACGGTATGCATGATGCATCATAGCCCCTCCTATGAGTTCAGAGTTGAGAATAAAATGACACAGGGCCCCAAGCTCTCAGTAGATGGAGATATATGTTGCCGGCCAATTTATAACAGCGCTGCCTGGAGCCATTACGTGTTTCTACCAAGCATAAGCACCAAGGCAGCAGTATCTCAATCTATCCGATTTTACTACGACACTTTCGTGGGATATAACAAACACTTAGACCACATCTACTGCCTCGATGATTGCCTAATACGGGAACCCTCTAAAAGAACATACCGCATCCAATCTCATTCTCTCCCTTCACTCGCCGCCAAGCCGCCAAGCTCACCGATTAACTCGTCGTGAAGCAGCCTTATCTGTTACTTACTTTGGCCTCCCGCAACGTGCCCTAGCAAGGATCGTCACATCGATCCACATTTTGCATCCTGAGGGCCGCAAAAATACGCTTTTCCGGTGCAAGTCTGCTGCAACAAGTTATTACCGAAACGATAAGGCTTTATGCATGTTGTTCGCTTTTTTTCCTTCTGGTTGTTTTCCCAAAGCTATATCCACTAACTTAGATCCCCTTACCTTAGATCCTTTTTTTCCCACGAGGGCAAAACTCAAAGTTGGTGGCGGCACAGCCCTTTACATCATCTTCTCACCCCATTCTATACAGCTACCGCTATAGCTCTCACGCCGCATCCCTATCATTCCATTCATTTTGCCTTCTATATCCTGAGAGGGCTGCAAGTCGCCGGGCGGTCAGCAGCACAGTGCATTCCTTCAGCTGTTCTCTCTGCCGCCTGTTTGCCGAAGCTCAGCTGTTTTGCCGCTTTACCCACGCGAGGCCGTGCTAGCTCTCGCCATCTTGCACGGCGTCTCGCCTCCAACGTGCCCGGCGGAAAAAAAAAGTCCAGCCGTCCAATCGGCGGCCAGCATTGACTGGGGTCGCTTCCAAGACCAGCCAGCCCTGCTACGGTCCTTTCTCCCGTCTGCAAACCTCCAACTACCGACATCCTCCGTCGGCATTTCTGCTCCAGCATCTGACGGCAGTGCGCTGAGAATATGTCATGGGAGCTTTCGGCCCTGACGCTTCTCTCCCTCAGCGCTGTTGGCTTCTGGGGGCTCGGTAGTCCCCAGCCCTTCCATCGCAAAGCCTTCTACATCCTCGTCAGCGCCTCGGCTGTTCTGGTCGACCCTCGCCAGGCGATTGCGCGCATGTACACCGGCGCCCACGAGGCCTTTCTCGATTACCAGCTCGATGCTCTGCTTGCTCAACACTTCAAGATGGCCCTTACTTTTGGCGCCGTGCTCTGGTTAGCTCTCCTCCTTTTCCAATGATGTTGTCTGAAATTCAAGTCACGTTTTATTCCACAGCTTCTGCTATGGGTTGCGGGATCCAAGTTTGACATACTAACTGGATGGCTTTCTTCTTCTTTGCATATAGGCTGCTCCATCGCGGATGGCAAACTCTCTGGAAACCGGTTCCCGAACTTATCAATATTCTTGGTGTCGATATACCTGAACCTCCTGATGTCAGCCTTGCTGGCATTCGATCCGACGCGGCTACTCTCAGTTGGACTCGCCCAACTAGCAATCGGCCCGTGCAGAAATATGCGATTCAGGTCAATGGAGTACACGGTATGTTTTTTTTGGCAGGCGTGGCGGGCTGTGGAGTGATACCAGATGATCTGACTGCTTATACTTGGACAACAGTGGGCGATTCGCCAGGGAACGAGGTGGCTATTACGGTGACCGGGCTGAAGCCCAACCACTATTACAATGTTCGTGTTGTTGCTGTTGGACCTAATAACTTTCAAGCCGGTAGTGCTCTTCTACGACTGCGCACCTTTGGCAAAGATGGGAGGCCGCTATTGGGAAATTCACGACTCCCTACCAACTTTACGGATCCCGAACAACCCCGACTCAACCCTGGCGAGGATGAAAGCGACGACTCTGACGATGCTTTGTTTCCTATGCCAACTGTGGAAGCTGCACCGGTCCTTAACGATAGCTCGGCAAATTCCCGCGAGCCCAATGGGACTGTACCTGGGCAAAGGCGAAATACAATCAATCGTCGCCACTCACCCTCCGTAGCGAGCTTAGATCAGCCCCATATTAAACTTCCGATTTTCGATGGCCCTGAAATGTCCTTGGACGAACTGAATTGCAAATTCGAAGGGATTCGGAAAGAGATTGATGACACCCTGGCTCTTTATGCCAAGGACGAGGCGGATTCACAACAGCAAGAAGAGGAGCTGAGGGGGGAGAAAGAACGAAAGCGGCAAATGTTGAAGGAAAAAGAAGAGCAAACGGCCCAGCTCAAGGCCATGGTGAGAACTACCATGGAGCAGATGAGAGGAGCGGAAAAGGATCGGGCAAAAAAGGAGCAGCAACTGCGAGATAAGGAAACTAAGAAGTCCAAGGTGCGGGATAATGTCTCAAAACTTGACACTGAAACACTGCGCATGAAGCGAGATCGCGAAACCTTTGAGGCACAAAAGACAGCCTTGGCAGAGAAAAGGGATTTAGATGCGCGAAAACTGGACGAGATAAATGTGGAGCTTCTGGATAAGTGCGCTGAACTGGAAGCGGAATTAAAGGACAAAGGAAAGCAGCTACAAGATCTCAAGGCAGCTCGAGAGGAGCTACCTGATGCCCCTGACGAGCAGTGGAAAGAGGAAGATTTCAGACTAAGGAGGGACTGGGATGTCAGGAGGAAAGACCTGCATGCGCGATGGGCTGCAGAATCCAAGGGGACGTATGAGCTGGACCAACAGATTCATATGCTGTCCAAGCAGTTAAGGATGGAACAGTCCAATCTGGAATTTCTCAACCAGGGAGTTGCTTCAACCGTGGACTTTGAGATGTCTCCGCCGCCTCGGCCTAGGCGTCTGAGCAACGCAAACATGTCATCGCCAAGTCCAGTTATGCCCTCTGAGCCTGGATACCCCCCTCCTGCCGGCTTTTCAAACGCTGGATTCGGGCCAGCTCTTTTCATGGACATGACAGCGACTCACGGCCAAGGTGACCCCCAGACAGAAGCCGAGCTTAGGGAGGCAAATGGCCCTCTGAGCCCATCGGCGGCCCGCTCGTTTCTTCCCTCCAACATATTTGATGAGATGGAGGAACCCGATCTCAAGCACGGAGATACTTTCCTGCCCGAGTCCATCTCCCAGGGAGAGGATGAAGATGTACAGTCACCAGCTTCCGCTAGTCCGCCCTTTAATTTATTTGCGAGCCCCCATGGATCGTCGCAAAATCTGCCATTTCCGCAATACACGGAAAATGATGACAGGCAACCATCTTTGACTTCGCCGGGCATCATTCATTCAGCTACCTCTCCCCCGGCCACGGGACATAGATTGTCCAATTTTTTGGCTGTCTTGCGTAACAGGGGTCCCAAGCCTGCGGACGACATGGGCCCTGCGCTTGGCTCCCTAAAGCCAGGTCAGAGCCAATCGTTCCCTCGGGGAACTGATGAGCAGGAGGTGTTGGAAAACCGCCGCAAAATCAACTTTTCTTCCTGGATGAATCGCAACTCGACTGGGCCAGACAACTTTACCGGAACACCCTTCGCGTCAAGCCGACCTTTCTCGGTGCGTCGCCTCATTCCATTCGGTAACAACTCAAGTGGGGTTTTCGGCGAAGGAGACGTCGACGGCTCCAGACCAGCATCCATTGCCTCCATCGACTTGCCGAGGCCATCAACTGACAGTGGTTCTATATGGGGTGTTCAGGGAGAGCAGGGAGGGCTACTTGGCACAAAAAATCGACTGTGGTCTCCGGACAATCGATGGCCCTCCAGAAGCGGCTCCAGGCGTCCGTCCATCCACGGATCGCCATCTATCTTGACGACCACCCTAGCCTCCGCCGAAGATGTCATTTTGGACGAAGATGATCTACTTGACCCCCAGACCTCGCCTAGCCAGATTGGAGTTATTGGCTCTCGCCCGCCGACGGCACTAAAGTCTCTCAACCAACGTCTGAATCCTGCAGCGCCAACTTTCTTTGGATACCACCCCTCAGAATCTGATGCAGATGGATTTCAAAGTAGAGACGGAAGTAAGAATAAGGCAAAGGGAAACAGGTCGAAGGGCAAGGAACCTGCGGCACCAGGCATGGAGTTTTCTCATTTCTTGGACGATTCCCCCTCTGATACACGCAAGTCTCGAGACGCTCGCTCCATCCATACGCAGAATTCAGTTACTGAATCTCACGAATCGCTAGCGCTTGACGCAACCTTATCCAACACGCCATCCGACCTCCAATCCAACGCTGAATCGGCCCCAAAAGATGCAGATAATGTCGTCATGAAGCTGTTCCGTAAGGGCAGCTCCAGCAAGTTTGGCCTGTCAAATAGACTTGGCAAGGACTCTGGACTGTTTAAAAAGGGGCCCGGCAGCGCTACTCATTCGGATAGAAATGCGTCCGTTGACCATCGCTCTAGTATCGGCGATATTGACGATCTAGGCGAAGATGCTTCTCAGCTCGGTCGTAGTTATGACAGCGTGGGGAGCAGTCCTTCTCTAGGCCCTGCCAAATCTAGGGATTCTAAGGAGAGTCGCATTAGCGGATGGCGTTTTATGAAAAAGAAGGGCAAAGATTCTGCTTCCAAGGAAAAAGAAGGCGCTGAAGCCGATCGGAATCACGAGGAAGAATAAATTGGTGTGCGTCAAGCATGAGATAAAGAATTAGCTATTAGGAACAATAGCCAACAATACACTGTATATAATAGCAATGGGCAATTCGGACATTGTGATGCGATTCAAGCTTCTTCGAATCAGATCATAAAATCACCCCCGCCACAAATAATATGATGAGAGACATATCTCAGAAATTAAACGCATTATCGATGAAGAATTACTTGTAGAACATGGCCGACGTAAGTTTATAAAGCTATGTGAATGTAGAGGCGCAGGGCTGCCATCGAAGACCCGTTTTAAACTTAGAATAAATAAGATTGGGCTAATCCGCACTTGGTAAGGCTGCGTACCGATCAGGAGCTACTCCATGTCGATAAGAGACACTGCCTTGTTCCAGGTTGACACCGGCTTAAGCATCCGCAGCGAAACTCAACATAATCACTGCTCCATGCCGCTGATGGAATTGTCATTTCTTATCGTTCTTACAGGCCATTGTATCCAATTCTTCAGCTCCCTTAACAATTAATTAATAAACATGAATGGCTCTCTCGCAGACCCCTCGGCATCAAGTCTAGACGCAAGTGAGTCGCATGCCCGACTGACCAGCTGTCCTCGCAGCTAACAGCAATCTAATGGCACAGTCGACTATGACCCCATTGACCACCTCAACCTCTTGTTTTCACATCCCTCGACCGTATCATCGATAAGTCAAGTCTCCCAAGCTCTCAGATACCGCCAGGATGAGCTCTCGTACGAAATCAACGCCCTGGAATCGGCGCAGGCCTACGAGCCGGACTCGAGCCTGGAGCGAATGCGGTCGGCGCAGACGGAGCTCGCGCAGCTCTTTCGCAAAATCGAGACGGTGCGGTCGCGAGCGATAGAGACGGAGCAGAACATCACATCCATGACTGCGGACATTAAGCGACTGGACGGCACCAAGAAGAACCTGACGCTGAGCATGACGGCATTGAAGCGCCTGCAGATGCTGACGACGGCGTACGAGCAGCTGAGGGGCCTTGCGAAGACGAGACAATATCGGGAGTGTGCGGGTCTGTTGCAGGCTGTGCTGCAGCTGATGAAGCATTTCAACAGCTACAGGAGCATAGAGCAGATCGCAACGCTCAGCCGCGAAGTGTCGGAGCTGCAGAGGGAGTTGCTGGAGCAGGTCTGCGAGGATTTCGAGATGGCATTTACAAAGGGGGAGGTCAGCGCCAAGAAAAACACGCTGGTGGAAGCATGCCTGGTCATGGACGCCTTGGGTGAGTCGGCCAAGTCCAGACTGGTCAGCTGGTACATCAATACCGAGCTGCGAGAGTATCGCCAGGTATTCCGGGGCAACGACGAGGCGGGAAATCTGGACAATATTGGACGCAGGTATGCGTGGTTCAAGCGTATGATGAAGACGCACGAGGACGATCATGCCGCCATATTTCCTACGTATTGGCGTGTCAATGAAACGCTTGCTACAGCTTTCTGCGACGGCACGCGCGATGACTTCAAGGGTATCTTGGAGCGTAGTATGCGGCGCCCAGATGGCAACAAGATTGATGTCAACCTGCTTCTCAGCTGCCTACAGGAGACTCTGAATTTCGAACAAAGCTTGGAGAAGCACTTTTCAAACGACCCAAGAGCCAGCATCGATACGCTGAGTTCTACAGAGGAGAAGTCGCACAATTTCAACGGACTCATATCGGTGGCCTTTGAGCCATACTTGAGCCTCTGGGTGGAGTCACAGGATAAACAGCTCGCAGCCATGATTCCAAAATACCGCACGCAGCCTCTCATTCCTCCAGAAGAAGAGTTTACGCCGCAGACGGTCATTTCTTCAGCGTTGGAGCTTTTCCATTTCTACAAGTTGACTTTGTCTCAGTGCGCGAAACTATCTACGAGCGATCGCCTGCTGGATCTGACAAAAACGTTTGCCAAATACTTGGACGAGTATGCTCAGCAGGTGCTGCTGCGGAAATTACAGTCGAGCGGACAAAAGAGCCCCTCGATGCAAGATGCCGTTTTGGTCTTGAACACTGCAGACTTTTGGCATATCAACACCAACCAATTGGAAGAGAATATCAAGAAGCGCATTGACCCGGAATTGGTGTCCAAAGTCGATTTATCATCCCAGTCTGATGCTTTCCTAGGCGTGGCAAGCGCTGCTGTGCTGGCTTTGGTGCACATTGTTGAACTAGACTGCGAGGGCGTCTGGCGGGAGATGAAAAATACGAACTGGAGCACAATGGACAGCGCGGGAGACCAGAGTACCTGGGTAGGTGAGCTTGTCACTCATGTCAACGGCAAGACGGAGGAGATTCTCGGTATCGTTACAAAGCAGCAATACGCGAGGGCATTTTGCGACAACCTCGTGGACCATCTAGTGACAGCCTTTATCAATAATATCGTCCAATGCCGACCAATATCTGAGGTTGGGGCCCAGCAGGTAAGATATATCAAAATGAGCTTTCTCTATTTACTATATGAGAAATATACGGACCAAGAGAAGCTAATCCGAATCTAATAGATGCTTGTTGACAAATACGCACTTACAAAATCTTTTGGAAATCTGCTGTCATATCACAATCCGTCACCAGCGCAGCAAACGCCATCTGCTACTTTTGTGAGGAGAGTTGAGCAAAGCATGAACCGGATGGATCCTCTGCTCAAGACGCTGCAAGTCCGCCAGTCGCCACCAGAGGGCCTTGTGCAGGCATATCTCATACATATTGCGGACCGCTCAGACACAAACTTCAAGAAGATCCTGGAGCTCAAGGGCGTGCGCAAGATGGATCAGGTTCACCTGATTGAGCTATTTGGAATCCATCGTGACGGCAGTTCCAACGATAAGCTCGCTCAGAACTCTCCGCTGCTGACACCCTTGATGTTGACATCCAATCTCAGCAGCGCTGGCGGCTTGGGTGCCATCAACACAGCCTCTGCTTCCCTAGGAGGCGGCTCAGCGAGATTTGATGCAGGGTCGCTAGGCGAGAAGCTACTCAGTGCGGCAAGGGACATTAGCAACACTAGCCAGAGCGGCTCAGACAAGGCGACGATTAATGAGAATCTGAGGAACTTTGGCAAGTTTTTCAAGAGAGATATAAGTGGCCTGGGGCTGAAGTTTGGGATGCGCGATGGAGTTGAGGACGGGCATCGATAGAGGCGCTTAAAGCCTGAACCGAGACGAGTGGCAAGCCGGTTTGGATATACCTAGGTAGGCGTAATACCTAGCATCGCAAATAGATGCCAACAATTGCGCTGGAAACGTCGCCAGACTGGCTTCTGCCCCTTTGACACCCTGTCGTTTTCTTAGAAATACTCGAAGCTTGAATCAGCATTTTATGAACTGCTACTATCTTTAATCTCGAACGGATTTGATGAGTGGCCCAATACACAGCGGAGATTGATTTTAGATCTAATTGATAATCAAAGCATCGCAAATAGATGCCAGCATCAGCGCCGAAATCACGTCACCAGACTATCTTCTGCCTTGACACCCTGCATACTTATTTAGAACTCCTCGAAACTAGACTCAGCATCTTATCAGCTCCTTGCTCTCCATGATCTCAAAACAGATTCCAAGTTTCGATGTGGCTTGACAAATAGTACGGGCACAGCTACCATCCAATTAGGCCTAGTCACTCTGCATTCCTTCTCGCCCCAGCATATTCCACACTGGGTTGCCGAGGAGTTGCCGCGAAGAGCTTAGAAATCCGAGGCCAGGCCGATCTAGAAAGAAAAAAAATTGGCTGTGGCTATACAGTGTTGAGTAGCCCAGGGGTCTTTTTTTCCACAATTTCCAATCGATAGGCAAAAGCCCCGCCATCCGCCGAACTCGTCCATAACCACACTCTTGTTTCTATTATCAACCATCACGGAGCTACTATTCTTATAAATAGAACGTCACTCCTTTCGATATCTCCTTCTTTTTCTCTTCTGGTGGATTATATATAAAAATCGCCCAACCTGTTCGCCTCAACTTTCCGACGAACGCTGCGTTCGAGTGCTGGGCTATCGATTGCCGCTGCCGCCACCATATTCACAAAGAACCCCTCCAAGACACCCGTTGTTGAACAAGGAGCCAGAAAGATGCACAGCAAAGTTGTCGGTATGTTTCTTCTTCTTCCTATTGAATCTCTTCTACATCTTGACCTCGAAGAGAGTAAACGAGGAATTGGGCTAACTCTCTTATTTGTGCAGTCATCGGCTCCGGCCCCGCGGCCCATACCGCTGCCATCTACCTCGCCAGAGCCGAACTGAAGCGTAAGTCTTTTCTACAAACTTCCAGAGAAACAAGAATAATACTGACTTTCTCATCCAACAGCCGTCCTCTACGAAGGCTTCATGGCCAACGGCACCGCCGCCGGCGGCCAACTCACCACCACCACCGAGGTCGAAAACTTCCCCGGCTTCCCCAAGGGCATCATGGGCCAGGAGCTCATGGACAGCATGCGCGCCCAGTCCGAGCGCTTCGGCACCGAAATCGTCACCGACACCGTCACCAAGCTGGACCTCTCCCAGCGGCCCTTTTCCTTCAGCACAGAGTTCAACCCGGACGAGACCCACACCGCCGACTCCGTCATCATCGCCACGGGAGCCTCAGCGAGACGCCTGCACCTCCCCGGCGAGGACAAGTACTGGCAGAACGGCATTTCCGCCTGCGCCGTGTGCGACGGCGCCGTGCCCATCTTCCGCAACAAGCCGCTGTTTGTCATTGGCGGTGGTGATTCCGCCGCCGAGGAGGCCACCTTTCTGACAAAGTACGGCTCTCACGTCACGGTGCTGGTGCGCCGCGACCAGCTGCGCGCCAGCAAGGCCATGGCCACGCGGCTTCTCAAGCACCCCAAGGTGACTGTGCGCTTCAACTCCGTCGCCACAGAGGTCAAGGGCGACGACAAGGGCCTGATGAGCCACCTGGTCGTCAAGAACGTCGTCAGCGGCGAGGAGGAGACGGTCGAGGCAAACGGCCTCTTCTACGCCGTCGGCCACGACCCCGCGACCAACCTGGTCAAGGGCCAGGTCGACGTCGACTCCGAGGGCTACATCCTCACCAAGCCCGGCACCACGGAGACGAGCATCCCCGGCGTGTTTGCCGCTGGTGATGTTCAGGACAAGAGATACCGCCAGGCCATTACCAGTGCCGGTACTGGGTGCATGGCTGCTTTGGAGGCGGAGAAGTACCTGACTGAGCTGGAGTAGGTGTATATAGAGATGTGAATTTAGCATATAAAAGTAGAAGGCGTATATATCCCTATATCAGACATACAAATTTTGATTTGGAGCACCAAAAAACCTGTGCCAACAGACATGTGTAAAGTAGATTCAATGAAATGCATCAAATATGCAAGAGAATATGGAAAAAAATGATGGCAATATAGTTCTGAGACAAGTAGCTCAAACAGTCATCATACAACAGAAGGATTCGTACATATATGACGACCCTCAACAGTATGGACCGCATTATCTATGTATCCCAACTCTTTGTCCTTGATCTAGTCCCTTTTATAGTCGTCTGCAGATTGCTCGACAGACTGGATATGGCCTGTCCGCCACAAAGGCCCTCGGCTTCCATAAAATCATCCATGCCCATGTTACAAACATTACTCTAGTGATAACCAACGCTGATATCAAAAATACGAAAATTCACAAAACATTCTTCTTTTCCTTTCTTTCTGCTTCTACTCCAACTCCAGCACAGCGGGGGCTGTGATGGTCTTGCCCTTGAGATGCTCCAATCCCTCACCACCCTATTACACATGTTAGTACAAGGCCGAGAGACATATAGGTAACTAGCAAAGCAAAAACTTACGTAGCTGATGAGGGGAGAGACCTCGACACCTCCCTCAGAGACAACCGTGGCACCGGCAGCCTGGACCCAGCGAAGGCCTTGGTTCATGATGTCAGCTTTGCTGGTCTCGGGGTCGTCCTGGCCGGTGCCGCTGGCGTTCTTGAGAGGAGAAAACTCATCGGCACGGTTGACCTCCATGCAGGCAAACTTGTCAAGAGCGAGAAGAGGGAAGCAGTCAAAGACAAACTGCTCAAGCTTGATGCCGTTGGGCTTGGCAGGCTTGACCAGCTCTCCAGACTCAAGGTCGGTGGCAGGAATCTTCTTGCGGGCGACGTGGTGGGGCAGCTTGTGGGCCCACAGAGGGATGCTCTCCAGGAAGCTGAAGGAGTAGTAGTGGTTGACAATGTTGGCGGCGCGGTACTTGAGGAGCTCGGCATTGCTGGGGTCGCGAGCTTCAGCAGTCTCCTTGTCAATCTCGGAGTACTCCACAACATCAGGCTTGCCGTTCTTGGTGAGGATCAGGCCAACAGACTCGGTAGCATCACGCTTTCGGACGACCTTGGTGGCAATGTCGACGTTGAGGGATGCAGAGAAGCCGATGAAGACGGGGTCGGCGACCTTGACAAGGCAGTTGTCAACGCAGTAGGCGTGGATGTGCTGGATACCGCGCTTGCGCATGTCATCCAAGACGCCAGAAACGATGAGAGCCTGGTAGATGCCGCCGTTGCCATCAGGGGCGACGGCAACCTTGCCCTTGCTCTCCAGAATGATCTTGCCCTCGTTGGAGATGCAAGGCAGAACACCCTGCTCAAAGATCTTGACGTTCTCCTTTTGGAGGCCAAAGAAGTTGTTCTCGGCGAAAAACTCCTCGGTGGGCTTGCGGGTAGGTCCGCTGGTCATGACGTACCAGGGGACGACGACCTTGTCAACACCAGCCTTCTTGGCAGCCAGCTGCTCGACCTTGCGGATACGCTCAGCCTGGATCTTGAAGAGGGGCTTGTGGGAGGGCAGGCCAATGTCGAAGCAGCCCTTGGGAGCGGAGCTTCCCAGTCTGGTTCCCTGGCCACCGGCCATGAGCACGACAGCAACCTGGTTGCTGCCAATGAGGTCAAGACCGGACTCGTACCACTTGTTGATGTCGACCGGGCTCGAGTCAAGGATACTGGCGGTAGCGGACTCGGGGAGGGGCTCAAGCTTGGCAGCCGTCTCCTCAACCTTGGGGGGGTTCAGGGCTCGGTCGGCGATCTCGTTGATGTGGGCTGGGTCAAAGCCAGAGAGCTGCTCGAAGAAGGCAGCCTTCTCGGCAGTGCTCAGGTCGTCGTAGAAGGTGAAGACATGGCCCTGATCAGCCTTGGTGTACTTGTCCTTGAGCTGGGAAACGGCCTCAGACGAAGGCTCAGTGTGGCCATTGGCGTAGCCGTTGGAGTGGCCATTGGTGCCTTTGTGCAGGGCATTCTTGATGGCTTCCATTGTGAAGGTGGGAGTGGAAACAGAAGTAAATGGCAAAAGTATTAAAAGGCTGATAGATGGCAGAATATGGTATTAAAATATGAGGATACAAGCGAGTGTAGATCCCAATGGACAGAGGCAATGGCGGAGGAGAGGAATAAAGAGAAGAAGCCAAAGGATGATGTCGAGGAAAGCAAAAAACCAGGGAAAGCTCCAGTAAAGTATGCGCAGGAGGCCGGCTTTGGCCAGGAGAGAAAGGAGAAGCCTTCTGCTAGAGGCTGATGGAAGCGGACCTGCTCTCCACCCCGGGAGTACCTGCGTCGCCCGCCACTCGGCGCTGCAGGCCAGGTTGCTCGCAGGTATCTCGCCCGTACCGCCTACCAAGTCCGTACCTGAGACGCGCCTCTCCTGGCTGACGTCGTGCTGCTTCTAGCCACTGCCCACCCCTCCAAACTCGCTGTCTAGGGGGGCTACATTAGTGCGAGGAGCTTAACAACAACAAGCCCACCAAACTTTAGCGGGTATTCGTGCAAGACCGCCATCCATCCCCCTGTGAATACCTACATAGTACGTGTGCCGCCTTGATACTACTGAGGCTTCTTTCTTGGCATCACCGCAGCACCACAAGTGAAGCAAGTGCTGTGATGGAAGCAGGTACTGATACTTTACTGCTGGCTATTGATGGAATCTCGGAGATGAATTTACAAAAAGAATCAATCAATCTTCAGAACTGACTAGCGGCAGCGAGCTAGAGCCGGCACAGACTGAGATGAGGCCAGCGGAAATGGCTGCTGCTATTTTGAGCTTCTTGGGAGGCGGTGCGGCAATTGTCTTGTCAGCCCTCCGCCTCGCAGGAACGCTGCAGGCGCATTCTGCATTCACTGTGGGCTTTGCTCGGCCAGCTAAAACCCCTAGCGTTGCCAGTGGATTTCGCACCTGAACGTCGTGGTGAGCGCTCAGCTACCGAAAAAAGGTCGTGCATGTTTCCAGCCGTCTTAGTCAGGAAAAAAAAAGCCCTGGCTAAAGATATTTCGACATCAATGATGTGCCACGCATTGTTAATGGATAATATTGTCAGCCAAGGCGATGCACTCCTCCTCTTGTCTTAGCTGCTCATCCGATTTGGAAACGATAAACAACAATAGAGAGCCAGTAGATGCTGCGTCGTCTGCATGAGTAGCTGCAGCACATGCGCTTCCGAAATGCATATCCGGAGCCGATCTCCCCGTATGGGCCCTCCTAAGAAAACGTCAACATGGGCCGGATACGAGCGCCAGGGCAGCGGGCCTCCCGATTCGAGCCGCACATGGTTTTGTGTGTCTGGCCCCTATCTTTTGGTCTGTGATTGGGGTGGGATGACGATGATGGGTGCGCGACGTGCATGTGCAGCATCCCTATGGAATGATTGCTGGCAGCGTGACGCCTGTTTATTATTGCCCTTTAATATGGAGTAAGTGAGGTTGGTTCATACATGTAGTTGTGATTCGTGGTCGAGGCTCTACTAGGCAATCCCTGTCCTCGGTATTGCTTCTAGAAGTATACCTACTAGAACTGGACATCAGTATTTTTCCCAGAGACGATGTCAGCAACCCTGCGGCAACCAAGTCGACTCGGCACGGCCTTGATCTCTGTTTAGACTTGGCTAGCCAACACCCTCTTCTATGCCGGCTTGACGGTGAGAGCCAAGGGTTCGAGCAGGGACTGCTTCTTTTCACGACGCACTCCGTACGGGGTGCTCCACACATACCTAATACTATCCCGTACTTGTAGTGCTAGCATCACGCATGTACGAAGTAGCAGTAATAGCAGTAATACTTATTTAGACAAATTTCTTGCTGCATCGAGCAGTAGAATGGTAATCAAGCAAACCACTAAAACAAGATTTCTGCAAGGGGCGGGTTGCAGCAATGTCGTGTTAGTGTTGAATCGTGTACACGGTTGTATGGCTTCTGCACGACTTGGCGGACTAGACGTGCATCCCCCTGATCCAACTGCGGTGACCGAGATGCTGTGATATTGCAATATCAGAAGTGGCCGTTACTCTGTACCTGTACATCAAATCCATCTGTGAATGAGCAATCCAAGCATGGTGCAGCCACTGGTTCCGGGAGTTCACCGCAAGTTCGCTTCATTCTCATTAAGCTGGGACGAGTTAGTAGTGGTGGTTACCCCTGCATGCTGCTTGACTTGTAAATTATTATACCATCTTGAAGATCAGATATACAGTACCTGATGGCTCGTACGACCTCCTGAGACAGCAGAAAGAGGAGGAAAACGGTTGGCTCATCTCCTTATCGTGGGAGGTTGGTCCATGTAATTGGTAACGGAAATGTGTGCCGGTCCTTTTTTGGACGAAAGTGGTGAGCGGCTCGCACGTGATTGGTGCTACTGCTTCTGTCCCTCGTTGAAATACCTTGCTCTGTGTACTCCCTACTGGTCCAAATTTACTGCAGAGGCAACCACGTTTGCAGCATCAGTCGACCGACTGGTCTATCACTCCGCTGGAACCCAATTGCAGATGATGCACGATCTCCCGCCCCGTGCGCGCGGGCCATCGAATGGAACAGTTGGTCTGTGGCTGTGTCGACGCTAACAAACACTTGTTGGCTCAATGTTTCTAGCCCCGGCAGCCTCAGAATCAGCCGCTCCACGAAGCCCGGTCCAAGATGGAGCCAAGGTGAAAGATGAGAGAATGCAAAGAGCTGCTTCGAATGAGCTGTTTGCCAATCGATTGCTTTTTCGATGTAGCTGCAGGCTTCATTCAGCCGCATGTCTTTATTAGTGTATAGACAATTTACTACCATCATCAATCCCCTACCAAAGGATTCGAGTTTGCCAACAATGCTCATGCAGCCACATATATAGCGGCTGATTAGTAAGTGTGGCACAAATATAGACGGCGACTCCTTTTGTCATCTTTGTACCGTTCATGATCTTACAGGTCACTCCAGCGAAAAGGGAATTTACCAGGCAGATTTTCCTGACATCCTTTGAAACATGAACCTGAACAAGTCTTAGCGCGCCATATCCACAGCCAAACAAGAACAATTAACCCCGTCTAAATAAGCATTGTCAGCGTCAATTTGGGCACAGAGAAGGCCTCAGCTTATACACGCCTTCACGCCTTTCACGTCTTACACCCACCGAGTGATTTGATGAGTTCCACCATGGAGCCAGAAGCTGAGATTCCAAATGCTGGCGACAATGTAGATGCTCCAAAGCCTGCTACATTTGAGGGCCGCTTACAGTTAAGAAACTTCATGTACAGCGCCCCACAGCAGCCCATACGGAGGAGTCCTCGGTTTGCAGCTGCGTCTGAATCACCGTCACCATCTTCATCCTCAGCGACCACCGTGACGAAGTCTCCATCATCCAAGAAAAGACGTCAGACACAAACTCCGGACGAATCATCATCTTCGTCCCCGCAGAAGAAGAAGCGCAATCGCCAAAAGTCTGGCTATGCTCCACCCTCAACTTATGCCCACTTACCAGAGCTGCCTGACGCCGTCGCACCCAATCTCCTGGTGTTTTTCATCGGGCTGAACCCCGGCATAGAGACTGCTCGGACAGGCCATGCTTATGCACACCCTTCCAATCTATTTTGGAAACTCCTCTTCTCGAGCGGCGTGACGCCCGTGCCGTGCCGAGCCGACGAGGACAGACAGATGCCGGAGCGGTTCAGCCTTGGGCTCACCAACATCGTGGCACGGCCCAGTCGAAACGGCGCCGAGCTAAGTAAGCAGGAGATGGACGATGGCGTCTCTCTCTTGGAAGACAAAGCTCGCAAGTGGCGGCCAGAGAGCATGTGTGTTGTTGGCAAGAGTATCTGGGAGAGCATCTGGCGTGTACGCCACGGGTCTCCCGTAGGCAAGGCGTTCAAATATGGGTGGCAAGACGAATCTGAGAACATGGGCATCATCAAGGGCGAGTGGGCGGGAGCAAAGGTATTTGTTGCAACGAGTACAAGTGGTCTTGCAGCATCCATGTCCCCGGCCGAAAAACAGGCTGTATGGAACCAGTTGGGCTCCTGGGTCAAGACAAGAAGAGCTGAAAGAGAGGCTGAGAAAGAGAAGGAAGCTGAAAAGAAGGAGAGCGAGACTGAGCAAGTAGAGGCAGCGGCCGACGCAGATTCATAGCATTAAACGACTCTTTGACCGTATGGTTCTGTTACTTTAAAAGGGCATAGCGATGGTTATACCGAGGCCCATCGAGGCGCCACGATGATTAGGTCAAATAACGTTAACTATAGCTGAAGCATACTTCGTAGACACCGGTATTATGCGTGAATCTTATGAACCGAAAAAAATGAATTGCAACAAGTTACTAGATAAATGTTTGGGCTAATCAGAATATTGATGCTTGCAGGTGTTCTTACTTGTATGTTGTTGTACGCTTGCACCCCACCAAGACCAATCATACGCGCCGCGCAAATCCCATCCTCCACCAAAATGACATCGTCTCCGAGCTAGCTACAACTTCAAGCTTTCCCAAACTCATCCACCTACAACACCAAAAAACATTCTCTTTGAACACGGTAAATTATTCTAGAGAAAAATAGGACAGTAAAATGTCGTCTATAGGCCCCCAGCTCCCACCACAGATCACAAAGCGAAAGCACGACGAAGACGACGAATCCACATCCTCGTCAAACAAGCATCCCCGTCGCGACAATAACGCTGCGCAACCCCCACGAAACCAAGACGAGATAGCCATCAATGGCTCCGACTCAGATTCAGAAGATGACTATGGACCGCCCAGGCCATCTACTCTACCAGCAGCACCTGCTCCTCGGAGCGTAGGGCCATCTCTGCCACCGCACCTCGCCGCAGCCGCGAATAACGAAGACGAGATCAATCTCTCCGACTCGGACTCAGATCCTCTTCCACAACCTCCTCCAGCCACCGATTCCAATTCTCACAACCCAAACCCAGACTCTGAATCCTCAGACGATGACGACGACTTCGGTCCCTCCCTCCCCTCCGCCTCAGCTCCTCGCCGTCAAATCGGTCCATCTCTCCCTCCCTCAGTCGACGACGCCCCCAAACGAGACGAATGGATGCTCGCCCCGCCACCCTCATCATCAACCTTTTCCGAGCGCGACACGACGAAGCTCCGCGCCCGCAAATTCGCCTCCAAGCCGTCCGCCAAACCATCTTCCGCCCCCGGCGCCCCATCAATATGGACAGAGACACCCGAAGAAAAACTCAAGCGCCTACAGGACGCTGTCCTCGGACGAACATCCGCGTCTTCTTCCACCGAAGCTGGCGGCGACGCGTCGGAGCTGCAGCGCAAGAAGCAGCTCCGTGACGAGGCCCTCGCGGCGGATATCCAGGCTCAGCGCGGGAAGACGCTGCTTGAGGAACATCAGGGCGGGAAGAAGAAGGCTGGACCGGCAGCGAGACCGGAGGATGAAGAGGATGATCCGAGCAAGAGGGCGTTTGATAGGGAGAAGGATATGGCTGTCGGGGGCAGGATCACAGCGACGCAGCGGAAGGAGTTGATTAATAAGAGTGCTAACTTTGGGGGGAGGTTTCAAAAGGGATCGTTTTTATAATGGCGAGTTTGGAAGACGGATATGTTTTGATTAGACGAGTTTTGCATAAGGCATATAGCAGCTTGTGAGGATAATTCAGCACTTGAAGAACAAACATTCTATACACGGCGTTGAATCTGAGCGGTTATATCATAGATGTATGAAATTACAATACTTGGATAGGTATATCATCGTACATTGCATTCTTTAGTCACTCGAGTTATAGTTCGGTTCGAAACGTTTACTTCTTCCTCTTCACATGATCCTGTATATTGATAACAATGAGCTACCAAAAGAGATGTCACTATAGCCACCCAACTCCGCCGCTGATATTTCCCATACCATTTCTCCATCTTCACCCAACGCTGGGAGTTCCCAAACTGTAAAAAGCGAGAATTTTCCTGTCCCAATGCAGGCTAACTAAAAACCAAAACAAAAAGCAAAAACCCATTCGTACATGATAAGATACCCATCTCCTTTCATACATAAATGGGGAAAAAAATGTCGTCACCGCCCTGATACACCATATTTCCCGAAAGAAGCTACCATATTGTAAAAAGAAAAGAAAAAGATACCTTACCTTTGTTGCTTGTCCATTCAAAGAGCTCATATATACGTTGACAGTTCCCTTTGAGCGGTGGAATGTGTGACTTTGTCGTTTGAATGGATGACAATCGAAAGAGACAAAGGAGGGATGAAGCTCCAGAGATGCTTTCATGATGCGGATATATTCCGAGGTAGTGGTGGATGTGACTATATAAGTCTTTCATGACGGGTGTGTTCAACACATATGCTGATAAAGAGAGAATACCATCGCTGCCTTGAAAGAAACAGGCCCCAAAAATAGAGTGATCAGACCGAAACAGAGAAACCAGGTCACGTAAAACCCCCCAAAAAAACAAACGCCAAAAACAAAGACGCAGCAAGCCTCTTTATGTAGAGGTGGCTGGCGGTTGCGTGCCTGCCTCAAGCTGCGACGGAGTCACTGCCGGTGCCGCACTTGTCGAGGGTGCCTCGGTCGACCGTCCGAAGCGGAAAGCGTGTCGAACAGAGGCAAGTAATGTGCCCTGGGCAGCTGGCTGAGCGGTCTCAGTAGTCTGGCTCTGTTGGTGTGCTATTCTAGACTCTATCGCCGTAGTCTGAGCCCTTCTCCGCGTTGGGAACTGGAACATGGAAGGCCGGGTGCTCGAGTTGTTGTTGTTGCTACGGCTATTGTTGCTGTTGCCATTGCGGTTACTGCTGCGGTTGCTGTTGCGGCTGTTGCGAGAGCGGCCACCCGAGGTTCGGAAGAAGGCCGCAGTCAGGCTGGCAGGCAAGTTCATGCGAGAGTTCTGGTGCGGGTCCAGGTTGGCATTGTTGGCGGCATTAGGCTCGGTCTCTGGGTTGGGTCTAGGCTTCGGGACGTAGTAATCGGCCTTGCACAGCGGGCAGCATGCGCGACGGCTTGTCAGCCAGGGATCGACGCAGACGGCATGGAAGGTGTGACCGCATGTCAAGCCGCGGACGTCGTCGTCGTCCTCGAGGGTGTCGATGCAGATGGCGCAGGTATCGCCGGAGGTGTTGAGAAGTTCCGGGGGCAGGGCAGCTGTGATGTGCTCATCGTCCTCCTCGTCGTCTTCGTCATCTTCCTCCTCGCTAGAAGTCCGCTTCAAGGGGTCATGCGGCATCACGGGTCCGTCCTCCTCAGAGGTTTCGCCGACGGTGGTGGTGGCGTCTTTCTTATCTTTCTTAGCCTTGTTGTCGTCTCCCTTGACAGTGGTTTCAATAATAACGGGCTCGGCTTCGGTGGTCGGCGATGCAACCGGTGACGCGACATCGTCGATTGCGCGGACCTCGGTTGACGTGCGCTCCTTCTTGGCAATCTCTGGGACCGCAAGGTCTACCTGATGAATGCTGTTCGGTCGACTAGGCGTGCCAACACCTCCGGCAGTAGGCAGTCCATCCCGAGCGCGCTCCGAGACCCAAGTCTTGTACTTCATCATGGGGAACTTGTCGTTGACCTCGTCCATGGTCATGAGCTTCTTCTCACGCCTTCTTCGGTGAGGTCGAGGCATGTTTTCCATGTGGATGGGTTCGCCATCTTCGTTGGTCATGTTTCGAGCCCGGTTGCGAGCGTTGTACCTAAAGCAGTACTTGACGCCAACGATGATCCTGCCAAATGCGTTAGACGAGTGATGAGAATTGTGGGAACAAGACAATCAATTGAGAGATATATATGCATGTGCATGCATAGAAACGGATATACGTATGCCAAGACGGCCAAATTGTGCATGCTTACCAGAGGTTTGTGAAGACTACGCCAAAGCCCAAGGCAACGAAGAAGAGAAGCGGCGAGCTGGAGCCGCTGCTCTTGTTGTTGTTGTTGGAGCTGTTCGTGTTGGAGGGAATGGCCGTCTGCGGGCTGGTGACGTCTGACGACGTGGCCGTCGCGGATTGTGTGGTGGTTGTCGCAGCTCTCACGACAATGTGGGCAACTTCGCCAAGGACCTGGTCAATAACAGCCATGGCTGGTTATCTGCGACAGAACGAAGAGCGATGGCAGGCGGCAGCGATGGATTCGAGGCCGTTCGTTTGTTATTTACACGTGCCGAGACACAGACAGCATGGATCGTGCGACGGTGGTCGGGCTCTCTCTATTTCCAGAGCGTTGCAGAGGCTCGGAGTCGTCGGAGCACTGAGGGGGTGCACCATACAAGGCTGAGGTTGGAGCGCTCTTTTGTTGTTGGCGTCGTTTGTTCCTTTGCCTGATTGCTTGTTTCTATTCTGGGTTCTTTATAAAAAGTATCCTTTGTGTCGCCTCCAAGCGGGAAAAAATCAGCGGATGGTGAGGCGAGAGAGAGAGAAATAAGCATTCGATCCTCCCTGCGAATCGACAGCTCCAGACGCTGAAGGGAACGGGCGTCTCAAGGGCTGATTGCGCGGCTTACGACACGCGCGGGAGGGAGGAAGTAGGAAAGATGAACTAGCAGTATCAAGTGGAAGAAAAAGAGAGACCCGGGAGCATCAAATGGACTCGAAACTGCGGAGTGCAGCAGCAGGTGGAGCGCCTTTAAGAGAAAAGAGGGCGGGCGATTCGAGCAGCGGCTTGGATGTGAGTGAGCGAGCGACGGGCCCCATTCCATTCATTCACCATCAGGAACCCGGGCCTTGGCCGCGACGGTCGCCAGTACCTGCCAGCAGCGTGCGAGCCGGCGCGGCCGCGAGGTATGGGGTACCGAGTTGGACGAGGGCGCCAGGAGAGCGGCTTGAGCCCGCTGCTAACGACCACTGCCAGCTTAGCTGCTCCAGCACTAACGACGGAGCTGCTCCAAGCAACTAGCGCTACCACCACAGCAGGGGCGCCAGTGGTCTCTCCCCTCTTTTCGCTGCTCACCTTTACAGCAGGTTGGTCGTTGGGAGGGGGGTGCGCCACTGGCTCAGCGCAATGGACACTGTGCGCTGGGCCGGTCGCTGCGCTGTGCTCAATGGCTGTGGCCGGGGCTTGCGCTAAGCAGGCCCGCTGGGGGAAGCGCTCCAGAGCAGAGCTCAGAGGGCGCTGGGGGTGGAGCCGGTCCTTGTGTGGCTGCGACGCGCTGGTCTCCAGGGCCGTATTGCCGCTGTAGCGTGAAGCGTATTGGGGCCTGTTTGGCGGTAGCAGCGAGTACATGCGCCGACGGCGTTGCAGTTGTGCCGGGGATCTGACCTGATGCTGAATTCGAGCTTGATCAATGCAGTAGATGCACTTGGCAGCAGGATGAGGCTGCGCAAAGCTACAACAATACGAGCAAAGGAAAAAAGAAACGCACGTCCGTCGTATGCGAGACAATGACCACGCATGCACGTACTTTCGTGTAAGCGCACGCGGGACGGTTCGGTCGGACAATTATGGACCATCGACGTGCATTCACACATTCAGTATACGGCCGCATCCGCATGTAGGTATCCTGCCCAATGCTACATCGAATCTACCTGCGCATCTCAAAAGGGCAGCGCAGCACTGATTCAGCCAGGCCGAGATGCCAGCTGAAGCACAAAACTCAATTTGAACTTGCCTCTCACTCCCTCGCTTACTGAGTCAGGCTTGAGGCCTAAACTGTGATGCCGCTGCCTCAGTTTCCGCAGCCGTAGCGCCTCTGCCGTCGGCAGGGGCGACAAAAAGCAAAAAAAAAAAAAAAAAAAAAAACAGGCACCAAAAAAAGAGCAGAGGATGATTACATGGACGTATTCAACGCCCCAACCGTTGTCTAACAAGACGGTGGCTAAAGTTGAAAATGTCTAAGAGATATAAAACACGTAAGGTAAAATCTACGGAAGCAGTAGAAGATAACTTGCAACCTACATATGGCTGTGTTAGTCACGGCTAGGGTGTTGAGCTACTGATATCAGCTGAAACCAAGGCAACCCAATGAATTTTACTTGTCTCACAATAAGGCCGCAAATAGTCACAGTAGAATCCACCGCCAGCTACGCTCTACTCGGGATTTTCTTCCTTTTCTTTTTTCCCCCTTGTTTTACCACTATGACCAAGCTGTCCTGGAGAACAGGGATTCGAACAAAGCCTCAGTCACACCGAGTTACCGCGCAGGCACGGTGAGATCGGAAGAGCACACGNNNACACTTTTTTTTTT